>NW_007726525.1:0-60817 GCF_000696425.1 Galeopterus variegatus | reverse complement strand
AGGAATGGAAATCATCAAGTCGAAGGTATACCTGTACCCCAATGTTCATTGCAGCACTCTTTACAATAGCCAAGAGTTGGAATCAGCCCAAATGTCCATCATCGGATGAGTGGATACGGAAAATGTGGTATATCTACACAATGGAATATTACTCAGCTATAAAAAGGAATGAAAACTGCCATTTGCAACAACATGGATGGACCTTGAGAGAATAATATTGAGTGAAACGAGTCAGGCAGAGAAAAAAAAATACCACATGTTCTCACTCATTGGTGGGAGCTAAAAAATAAACAAATTAATTCACCCACATACACACACAAAAAAAACCGGGGGGGTGGGGAAGAAGATATAACAACTATACTTTTTTGAAGTTGTTACAACAAGCAAACGGAAAGGACATTCTTGGGGGGGAGGGGAGAGAGGGAGGAGGGAGGGAGGTGTCGGTGATGGGCCATAATAACCACATACATTGTATATTGACAAAATAAAAATTTAACGAAAAATAAATAAATAAAAGGAGAGCAAGTGAGAAGTTTAGCTCTTTTGCTCAGCCCATTCTTGCCATGTGACACCCTGCATCGTGGTAGAGTCACCACCAGAAAGATGACCCTCACAGATGTGTTCTCTGGACTTTGGACTTTCAGCCTCTGAAGCTGTAAGAACTGTTTTATTCCTTTACAAATCACCCAGTTTCAAGTATTTTTTTATAAGCAGCAGACACATACTAAGATGACCATTATTTTTTAAAACACTTTTTTCTGTCTCCCTGTTTCTTTTTCTGGGACTCTAATTACATGATAATAGGCCATTTTAAGTTGTCACACAGCTCACAATGCTGTGTTCATATCTTTTAGTCTTTTAAAAATTTGTATACTTTCTATTGCTATGTATTCAAGTTCAACAATCTTTCCTTCTGAAATGACTAATCTTTTTACCTCATCCACTGTATTATTTTTTATTTCTTACATTCTATTGTTTCATCTCTAGAAGTTTAATTTGTATGTTTTGTATTAGGAAAAGAGGGTTCACCTTCAGTAAAAGAAAGAAAATCTCCAGGGACCTTAAATTCATATGTCCACATTTGCTACCTCAATTTTTTATTCCTTTCTGATTAAAATGCTAGCTTGATAATGAAAATTATTTTCCTTTTCTTATCAAATGATTTTGTTCATCTAAATTTTATTATTTTCAATAGGTTGTAGAAATGGAAAAATCTCCTATGAGTTTTGAAAAATATTTTACAGGTATTGATGAAAACTGAAAATAACTTTCATTTATTTATTTACATTTTGGGTAATCCTTAATGAATCAGTCAATGATTACAATTAGATTTTAGCAATAAAGTAAATTGAGCAAGAAATACACGATACTTTCACCTATCATATACTTATATTAACGTCTTAGAATTATTATATAAAAAAACTTGTAATAGCATGTCCTATTTTTTCTGCTTTGCCTGGCAAAACAGAAAGAAAATCATGCTGTCTTGCATAAGGTAGAAAATTAACTACTGTTACACTTGTGCTTATTTGTATTCATCTCTTATTTTCAAAATTAAATAAAACTCAAAAATACTAACTCAAGTTACTCTACACTTTGGGGAATTAAAAAGGGCAAGAGATCCTTCAATATAAGATAAGAGTAAGCTAGAATAGTATAGCATGTGGCTTGAATAAGTCCTACATAACGAAGAAAAGAAACTAAACTACTGAACCATGATTTAGAGTAATTTTGACATTTAAAAATGTACAAAAATATGGAAAACAATAAGAGAACCATGAGATACTTTAATTTTTAAAAAATTTTTTTATTGGTTATGAATATTCTTGGGCTATAAAGCAAATTGTCACCTCTCATGCCTGAGATGTGATGGCCAGGTCCATACTGGCAGCATGCCAATTACCACAAATTGTGATTATACCCCATGTCCGTCACCCAATTATCCCCCAATTATCCCAGACTGACCTCTCCATCCCCCTTTCCCCGCTGCACTTTGTATCCCTAGGTATGGTCTCTCCCTCTGCAAGTCCTACTCACCACTGTGGTCTTTCCTTCTTTCTCCCTTAGCTCCCACTTATGAGTGAGTACATATGATAATTATCCCTTTGTGCTTTGCTTATTTCACTCAATATAAGTTTCTCCAAGCTCATCCATGTTGCTGCAAATGGAGAATTTCTTTCTTTTTTATGGCAGAGTAGTATTCCATAGTATATATATACCACAGTTTCCTCATCCAATCATCCATTGATGGACATTTAGTTTGGTTGCATATCTTAGCTATTGCGAATAGCGCTGTGATGAACATGGGAGTGCAGGTGTCTCTTTGACATGATGATGTCCATTCCTTTGGGAATATCCACAGAAGTGGGATTGCTGGATCCTATGGAAAATCTATCTGTAGTTATTTGAGAAAACTCCATACTGTTTTCCATAGTGGTTTTATTAATTTACAGCCCACCAACAGGGTAGGAGCAATCCCTTCTCTCCACATCCTCACCAGCATTTGTTATTCTCTGTCTTTTTTATTATAGCCAGTCTAACTGGGGTGAGGTAATATCTCAATGTGGTTTTGATTTGCATTTCTCTGATGACTAGTGATGCTGAGCATTTTTTCATGTACCTGTTGGCCATTTGTATGTCTTCCTTTGAAAAGTGTCTATTCATCTCCTTTGCTCACTTTTTAATTGGATTATTTGCTTTTTTATATATAGTTTGAGTTCTTTGTATAATCTGGATATTAATCCCTTGTCAGATGTATAGTTTGCAAATATTTTCTCCCATTCTGTAGGTTGTCTTTCCACTCTGTTGATTGTTTCCTTTGCTGTGAAGAAGCTTTTCAGTTTGATATAATCCCATATATATATATTTTTTTCTTTTGTTGCTTGTGCTTTTGGGATCATGTTCATAAAGTCTGTGCCCAGACCTAGTTCCTGAAGTGTTTCCCCTACATTTTCCCTTAGTAATTTTACAGTTTCATATCTTATACTTAAGTCTTTAGATACTTGAATGTTTTAAAAAATAATTTTTTTTAGAGATAGCTGTATGAGTTGTAATATTCCCCAAGATGATGACATAACCACTATGAATGTAGACTATGATGTATTAAAGAAATCTCAAAATAATTACCCTCAAGCACTGTTTCTTTAAATATTATTGCCTTATGCGTTTTGTCATACTATGTAACATTGATATAGTATAGAGTAGTAACATTTACTATAACAAAAGAAGCATACCTCCATGTGCATTACACACGTATATGGCTACTATCAAGTTCAAAGCACACATAGAAGCATCTCTGTGACATGTACGTATTAATTTCAGAAAAGGTTACTTGAAATTTTTTAATTAGCCTAAGAACTTATGTAAATTTGTCAAGATTATTACAGGCTGCATGGAAGATGATTATACTGTAGATACTTTGCATTATAAATATTTGCATTCAATCTAATAACAACTTCTGCAACCTTTGAAATAATTATAAAATGATACTAGATAATTGGGTGTCATTTTTTATATAGAAAGAATATGTAAGTGCTTCTTATCATTTATAGTATATCTTTCTAGTGTTTTTAGAAAATGAGATTAAAATTCCTTGCAATGAAAAAATAAAGATAATATCAAACGAATCAACATAATAAAAAGTTGCTTCTTTGAAAAAAACTTAATAAAACAGAAAAGCCTATGGTGATATGGAATAGTAAAAAAAGACAAATAACATTAGAAATAACAAAGCATACATAGTTATGGATCCAGCAGAAGTTAGCAACACAATTAAATAACATTAAAAACAATTTGATTCCAATAATTTTGTAAAGCTAAATAAAATGTGTATATTTCTAGGAAAATGTAACTTACCTAACTAGAAAAAATAGGTAATCTGGAAGATACATAGCCATTACAGAAATTAAAGTAACAGTTAAAATTCATTTAACAACAAAACACTAAGCCCAGAAGCTTTTATGGATAAGTGCCACCATCCATTCGAGAAACAGATTATTCCAATTGTTTACAAAGTTTTCTAAACATAGAAAAGTGAGAATAATCTATACAGTACATTGTAATGTCGTTCCTAACTTTTCCTTTGCTCCCTGGAATGAGATAATACATCCCCACTCTATTTATGTGTCTTTCCCACTGATTTGGGGCTTGGCTGTGTAAAGATCATGTCCTAGTCCGAGACAGGGTGAGGGGCCGCCTCCAGAATATACAAAGAACTCAAGCAATTATACAGTAAAAAAACAAATGACCCAATTAAAAAATGGGCAAAAGGCTAAATAGACATTTTTCAAAGGAAGACATACAAATGGCCAACAGATACATGAAAAAATGCTCAACATCACTAGTCATCAGGGAAATGCAAATTAAAACCACATTGAGATACCACCTCAGATCCAGCAATCACACTGCTTGGTGTTTACTCAAGTCAAGTGAAAACTTACGTCTACTGAAAAACCTACACACAAATGTTTATAGCAGCTTAATTCATAATTGCCAAAACTTGAAAGCAACCAAAATGTCTTTCAGTAGGTGAATGGATAAATAAACTGTGGTACATGCAGGCAGTGGAGTATTATTCAGCATTAAAAATAAATGAACTATCAAGACTTGGAGGCAACTTAAATGCGTACTACCAAGTGAAAGAAACCAACTCGAAAGGCTATGTAGTTTGTAATTCCAACTATATGACATTCTGGAATAGGCAAAACATATGGAGATTTCTCAAACAACTACAGATAGATCTTCCGTATGATCCAGCAATCCCTCTTCTGAGTATATACCCAGAAGAATGGAAATCATCATGTCAAAGAGATACCTGCCCTCCCATGTTCATCGCAGTTCTGTTTACAATAGCCAAGATATGGAACCAACCTAAATGTCCATCAATGGATGATTGAATAAGGAAACTGTGGTATATATAAACTATGGAATACTACTCTGCCATAAAAAAGAAAGAAATTCTCCATTTGCAACAACATGGATGAGCTTGGAGAAACCATATGTTGAGTGAAATAAGCAAAGCACAGAGGGATAAATACCACATGTGCTCACTCATATGTGGGAGCTAAGAAAGAAAGAAGGCAGGAAAGAAAGACCACAGTAGTGCAGTGGTCTAACAGAGAAAGGGAACATTCCTAGGGCTACAAAGTGGAGTGGGAGGGAGAGGGGGAAGGGAGGAAGATGAGGGATATTTGGGTGGAGACAAGGGGTACAAAAGTAATTTCCGGTAATGGGTATGCCCAGAATATGAATCTGGCCCTCACATCATGGGCAGGAGGGGTGACAATTAGCTTTGTATCTCATGAATATTATTATTAATACATACATAAATACATAATTTAAAAGACATTCTGTGGCATGAAAAAAATAAAGATTATGTCCTAATGAGGTGCTGCTGTTTAGTCTGGGTCCTAGAATGAGAGGACTGTGGAATCCAGCTGAGCACGGCCTAGCCCAGCTTTGCTGCCCCTGACCTGCAGACCCATGAACAAGATGTAAACATTTGTTATTCAAACCACTTAGATTTTGGAGTTATTTGTTACCAGAATATAAATTGACTAATACATTTTCCCACTCATTCTATGAGATAGTGGAAACTTTAAATACAAAGTTGGGAGAGACAGGAGAATTAAAAAATATAATAAAGTTTTGCTCATGAATATAGATGTACAAATCCTAAATAAAATAATAGTATACCCAGTGATATTTTAAAAAGATTGTACATTATAACCAACTTGGGTTTATCCCAGGAATTCAAGGGTGTTTCAACATTAGAAATCCTACAAATATGATTTGCCATATTACCATATTTAAGGAAAAACATTATATGATATCTCAAAACATACAGAACGAACATTTAATAAAATGTAATATTTATTCATATAAAAAGCAATCTCAACAAAATAAGAATAGAATGCAATCATTGTTGCTCATTGGAAACAGCATTGGAAACATTCTATTTAGGAATCATGAAATAGACAACTACACTCAATGTCGCCATTTCTATTCAACAGTGTTCTCAGGGTCTTAGCCAGCACAATCAGACAAGAAAAATAAATAACGATTGTAGAGAAAGAAATAAAACTGTTTGTGTTAACAGATAATATGATTGCTTCCATAGAAAACCCAACTCTAAACTATAGATTAAAATAGAATTAATAGAAATGAAAGATATCCAGACTTACAGTTTCAATTCCAGCATGTAAGTCACTTGGAAGTCATCATTTTGTCTTAACAATAAGTAAAAAGCTGAATAAACTGAAACATCAGTAACTTCTTATATTCATCAGAGAAGTTAGGTTATATGGCAAATCACTGCACCCCAAATTGGAGAGACAATATTCACAAAAATTAACTGAAAATGGATCACAAACCTAAATGTAAAGTGTAAAACTGTAAAATTCCTAGAATATAACTTGGGAGAAAATCTTCATACACTTGGGTGTGGTGATGACCTTTTGGATGCAACACCAAAGGCCCAGTCCATTAAAGAAATAATTGATAAGCTGGATTTCACTAAAATTAAAAACTTCTACCCTGTGAAAGACAATGTCAAGAGAATGAAAAGAGAAACCACAGACTAGGAGAATATATTTGCAAAAGAAACAGCTGATAAAAGACTTATTTAAAATATGTGAAGTACTCTTGAAACCTAGCAATAAGAAAACAAACAACCTGGTTAAAAAATGGGCAAAAGAGCTGAACAGATGCCTAACCAAAGAACAGATACAGATGGCAAGGAAGCATATGAAAACATGTTTGACATTATATATCATTAGGGAATTAGGGAATTGCAAATTAAAGCAATAAGGTACCACTACACACCTATTAGAATGTCCCAGATCTAAAACACTGACACCACCAAATGCTGGCGAGGATGTGGAGCAAGAGCTGTGTTCGTCTGCTAGGGCTAACGTAACAATACCACAGACTGGGTGGCTTATATAACAGAAAGTTATTTTCTCACAAATCTGGAGGCTAGAAGTCTGACTAATACAAGCCTCCATCAGGGTTTGTTTCTGGTGAGGCCCCTCTTCCTGCCTTGCAGACAGCCACCTTCTTGCTGTGTCCTTACATGGCCTCTTCTCTGTGTGCATGTGGAAAGAGATATATCTGGTGTCTCTTCCTCTCATAAGGACACCTGTCCTATTGGATTAGGTGTCTGTCTTTATGAGCTCATTTAACATTAAGTACCTCCCTAAAGGCCCTATCTCCAAATACAGTCACATCGGAGGTCAGGGCTTCAACACATGAATCTGGGGGAAGGGGGGCACATAATTCAGTACATGACAGAAACTCTCCTTAATTGCTGGTGGGAATGCAACGTGGTGCACCCACATTGTAATACAATTTGGAGGTTTAAACATACTCTTACCATATGATCCAGCAATCACACTGCTTGGTGTTTACTCAAGTCAAGTGAAAACTTACGTCTACTGAAAAACCTACACACAAATGTTTATAGCAGCTTAATTCATAATTGCCAAAACTTGAAAGCAACCAAAATGTCTTTCAGTAGGTGAATGGATAAATAAACTGTGGTACATGCAGGCAGTGGAGTATTATTCAGCATTAAAAATAAATGAACTATCAAGACTTGGAGGCAACTTAAATGCGTACTACCAAGTGAAAGAAACCAACTCGAAAGGCTATGTAGTTTGTAATTCCAACTATATGACATTCTGGAATAGGCAAAACTATGGAAATGGTAAAAAGATCAGTAATTGGCCTAGGTTAGGTGGGAAGGAGAGATAAATAGAACACAGAGGATTTTTAGGTCAGTGAAACTACCCTGTATGATGCTATAATGTAGATAAATGTCATTATACATTTGTCCTAACCCACAGAATGTGCAGCACCAGGAGTGAACCCTAATGTAAATTATGGACTTTGGATGATAATGACGTGTTAATGTAGGTTCATCAATTTTAACAAATGTACCACTGTGATAGTGGGGGAGGCTGTGCATGTGTGGGGCCAGGGAGCACACGGGAACTCTGTACTTTCTACCCAATTTTTCTGAGAACATAAAATTGCTCTAAAAAATAGTCTACTAAGAACAAGATATCTGGAATATGTCTTCACAGAGTATCAACATACAAAACTTGATTGCATCTCTCTATGCTACCAGTAAACACTTAGGAAACATAATTTTGAAAACATTGACTATAAGTGACACACAACATATAAAGTGAAGTTTTTCTACCATATTGCCATTAATACATTTCAAAAATCCTTTCTTTCTTTAAATTGCACACTAAATAATAACAGGACTTATGGGAAAAATTACCATAAACTTGCAATCTGGCCACTAACAAAACAATAGCAAGCCTAATTAAAATACTAGCACAAGGGCCGGCCAGGTGGCGCACTGGATGATGCGACGCTTGGGAAGCGCGGCGGCGCTCCCGCCCGAGGGTTCGGATCCCACATACAGACCGGTTCCCGCTCACTGGCAGAGCGAGGCGCGGGAGCGACACCGAGGGTTGCGATCCCATTGCCAGTCCCCGGTCCGGTACGGGGGCAACACTGAGGGTTGCGATCTGTGGCCGGACACGGAAAAAAACAAAAAAAGACAAAAAAAAAAAAAAAATACTAGCACAATTATAAAGGATATTATGTTCTTCCTATATAAAGACATGCTATAATAAATATAAGATCTTAGTTTTTTAAAAGGTGAAGGAATCTTGGTGAAAGAGAAATAAAGAAATGTTGAAGTTGATGAGTTTTACAGACAAGGACAAACTGAACAGAGATTGGTGAGAACCATAATTACAGGTACTTCCAGGAAAGGATGGATGCAAAACTGGGTTAGGAGGAAGAACAGAGGTAAATGGGCATTGTGTAGAATACTATCTTTCTCCATTGCTTCTTACATTCAGCTGTGTTTATGTATTCTGTGTTCAACTGTTGCTACTTGGTGGTATAAAACATAAACCTGCTGGAAAAATCCACAAAACAATGTGACTTCATTCCAAAGTACTGACATCATTCGACCTTGTACCAATCACTTATGGACTATTTTTTAATTTTATTTACAAATATGAATTGAAGTAGGACAGACTCAACCTAGGAACAAATCCAACAAAAGTTGTTCAAGAACAATATTGGAAAAATTATGTAACATTATTTAAATGCAGTTTTAAAAGACTTTATTAAATGAGTTTTAGATTGTATTCATGGGTATAAAGATTCCATATTGCAAAGTTTCTCTCAAAATGATCTATGGATTTAATGCAATGAAAATCCCAACAGAGTATTTTATGGAAATTTTCAAGATGATTCTAAAATGTATATGAAAGAAGAAAGACCTCAAATAGCCAAGATTCCATAAGAAGTATAAGACGGGGGATTTGCTTTACCAGGTATCAAGACTTAACATAAAACCATAGTAATTAAGAAACTGTCTACTGTAACATAGAGGTAGAATATTTGACCAAAGGAACATAACAGAGAGCCCAGAAACAGATTCAAGCATATATTTAAACTTGATTTATAAGATAGCAGACATTGTAGATCCTTGGAGATAGGGTATTTAGTTCAATAAATGATGCTGGAACAATAGAACAGAAGTAAAATTAGATTCCTACTTCATACTATACACAAAAATCAATTAATGGTGGTGTAGTGGATTGAATCATATCCCCTCAAAACTCCTTGAACCTTGAATTGTGTTCCCTAAGTTTTATGTATTAGAAATATCCCCCACTGCGACTGTTAAGAGGGTGGGAAATCCTATTATGGTAATTGAAAGGTGGGGCCTTGAAGAGGTGATTGGATTGCAGGACCATGCAGTAGTGAATGGATTAAAAATGGTGGTCAGGGGCATGGTTCTGAGGGCTTTAAAAGAGGAGAGTCTGTCTCTTTTGCTCTCTCTCTGCTCTCTCTGCTTCCACCATCTTGCAATGTGAGACCCCTGGCTCACTGTTGTCATCACCAGATGGACTTTGGACTCCCAGCCTAAGAAAGTGTAAGCAGTAAATTTTGTTTTCTTTATAGATCACTCAGTTGCAAGTATTTTGTTACAGGCAACAAAATGGACTAATACAGGTGGATTAAAGGTGAAAATGTGAAAGGGAAAAATTTAAACTTCTAGAAGAAAATACAGAAAAATATTTTTGACATCAAGTTAGAAAAGAATTTCTTAAACCATAAGGAAAAAAATGAATAAATTCAGTTTCACCAAAATTAATAACTTTGGTTCATCAAAAGATACCACAAAGAATTTGAAAGGACAAGTCACAAAATGCAAAAAGATCTTTTAAACACATATAATTACCTAAGCATTAATATCTAGTGTATACACATATATACATACATACAAACTGGATATTACATATAAAATCTCCAGTAACTGAACAGTTAAAAGTCAAATAAGTCAAAAGGAGAATGGGCAAAAACGTGAGTAGACACTTTACAGAAGAGGAAACATAAATGGCCAATAAACATATGGAAAGATGCTCAACTTTATTAATAATCAGAAGAACACACATTAAAGTCAAGATCATACCATTTTCTACCACCATATTCACAAAAACTAAAATATCTGGTAAACCAGATGTTGGTGAATGTATAAGTCTCCTAGGACTACTTTTTTTTTTTTTAATATAAGTGTGCTCCATGCAATATTTGATCAAATAGGCAAATCAAGATAATTAACAAAATACCACAGACTGGGTAGAGGTTTATTTTCTCACAGTTCTGGAAGCTGTAAGTCCAAAATCAAACTGTCAACAGGATTGGTGTCCAGTGAGGCCTGTTTTCCTGGCTTGCAGACAGCCACCTTCTCACTGTGTCCTCACATGGCCTTTCCTCTGTGTGCACATGGAGAGAGAAGTCTCTGGTGTCTCTCCTCTTCCTATGGAGACATCAGTACTGATGGGTTAGGGCCCCATCCTTATGCCCTCATTTAACCTTAATTATCTCCCTAAAGGTCCCATTTCCAAATCCAGTGACATTGGTGGTTAGGGCTTCAACATATGAATTTTGGGGGATACATTTCATCCATAACAGTGAGGATATGAAGCAATGGGAACTCATAATCTGTTGATGAGCGGTGTGTGTGTGTGTGTGTGTGTGTGTGTGTGTGTGTGTGTGTGTGTGTGTGTGTGTGGAAAATTGCTTCAGCTATTTTAGAAAACAATTTGACAGCACTCAAAGTGTTGAAATTGTGCATTCACTGTGCCTTAGCAATTCTATTCTCAGCTATGAGAATTTTTCAGGGTTGCCAGACTTAGCAATTAAAAATATAAGTCACCTCATTAAATTTAATTTCAAAGAAATAACAACAGATTTTAGTGTATGTCCTAAATATTGCATGGGGCATACTTATATTAAAAAATATATATTCATATTGTTTCTCTTTTTTTATTGAAACATAATCAATCATACATATTTGTGGGGTACAGTGTTGACTATTTGTATTTGTGTACAATATGTGATGATCAAATCAGGATAATTAGCATATTCTTAAGTGCAAAATATAATCATTCTTTGTGTCCATTAACCAATTTCTCCCTAAAATTCAATTTTAATTGGGTGTCCTGTATTGCATTTGGCAATTTCTGGAAACTCATGTGCATGTTCTTGGAAACATGTACAAGGTTGCTTGTAGCAACATTGATTGTAATATAGAAACAAACAAACAAACAAACTGGAAATAACCACACATTTATCAACTAGATAATGTATAAACATTGGTATATTAACAGTAAATATGTTTGATGTCCTGTTAAACTCAACTTTGTGAATGAATATCATGAACTTGACACTGGAGAGAAAAAGCAAGTCACAGAAGAAATATAGACAGAGTGATTCCACGTATGTAACTTCAAAATGATACGAAAGGAAACAATTCATTTTTAAAGATTTGTATAAATGCAGGAAAACAATGCAGCAAAGCTAGAGGAAGATGAACACAAAATTCGGAATAGTGGTTCCTTCTGGGGAGAAAGAGAGAAATGTGGTAGGGAGGGGCACAGTGGGCACTCTACAGGAGTTTATGTTTTGTTTTTATAATTCTTTAAACACACATTCATGTATATGTATGTGTGTGTATACTTATATATTTGTATTCTTTTGAAAGTTTGAAACAACTTAATAATAAGAAATAAAACAGATCCTGTTTAATAAGAGTTTTAATAAATGCTTCACATTATATATGTTTTTTAATCATTCATTTCTGAACTAGTATATTCCAGACTCTGTTTTCAGGGTCCATCTTATCTGATCAGAGCAATAATCCTCTAATTCGGTGTTAATATTGTATCCTTACTTCCTTGTGCTGTTGTGTGAACTAGCACAATGCCTGGTATAGAGAAAACACTCAATCAGTGCGACTGGTCTTATTATCATGGGTCCGTGAGGGGTAAATATGGGCACACCTCAGAGACATTGTGGGTTTTGTTCCAGACTACCTCAATAAAGCAAACATCGCAATAAAGTGAGTCAAACAAATTCTTTGGTTCCCAGTGCATATAAAAGTTGTGTTTACACTATACTGTAGTCTATTATGTGTGCAATAGCATTATGTCTAGAAATAATGTACATACCTTAATTAAAAAATACTGTATTGCTAAAAATGCTAACAATCATCTGAGACTTCAGCGAGTCATAATCTTTTTGCTGATGGTGTATCTTGCCTCCATGTTGGTAGCTGCTGACTAATCAGGGTGGTAGTTGCTGAAGGCTGGAGTGGCTGCAGCAATTTCTTAAAATGAGACAACAATGAATCTTTGCTGCATCAATGGACTCTTCCTTTCACAAAAGATTTCTCTGTAGTATGTGATGCTGTTTGATAGCATTTTACCCACAGTAGAATATTCAAAATTGGAGGCAATCCCATTAAGTCCTGCCACTGCTTTATCAATCAAATTTATGTGATATCCTAAATTATTGTTGTCATTTCAGCAATGTTCACAGCTTCTTCACCAGGAGTAGATTCTATCTCAAGAAACCACTTTCTTTACTCATCCCTAAGAATCACCTCCTCATTTGTTAAAGTTTTATCATGAGATAGAAGCAGTTCAATCACATCTTCAGGCTCCACTTCTAATTCTAGTTCTCTTGCTATTTCCACCACATCTGCAGTTGCTTCCTCCACCGAAGTCTTGAACCCTCCAAAGTCATCCATGAGGGTGGATATCAGTATCTTTCAAACTCCAGTTAATATTGATATTTTGACCTCTTCCTATGAATTACAAATGTTCTTAGCGACATCTAGAAAACTTCAGCAAGTTTTCAACTTACTTTGCCCAAATCTGTCAGAAGAGTCGCTATCTATGGAAGCTATAGCCTTACGAAATGTATTTCTTAAATAATAAGTCTTGAAAGTTGAAATGACTCCTTGATCTATGGGGTATAGAGTGGCGGTCATGTTAGCAGGCATGAAAACAGCATTAACCTCCTTCTACATCTCCATCAGAGTTCTTGGGTGGCCAATGCATTGTCAATGGGCAGTAATATTATGAAAGGATCTTTTTTTTTTTTTATCTGAAGGAATATTTCTCAACAGTGGGCTTAAAATATTCAGTAAACCATGTTGTAAACAAATTGCTGTCATCCAGGCTTTGTGGTCCCATTTATGAAGAATAGGTAGAGTAGATTTAGTATAGTTCTTAAAGGCCCTAGTATTTTTGAAATGGTAAATGAGCATTGGCTTCAACTTCACATCACCAGCTGTATTAGCCCCTAACGAGAGCCAGCCTGTCCTTTGAAGCTTTGAAGCCTTGAAGCCAGGCATTGATGTGTCCTCTCTAGCTATAGAAGTCCTAGATGGAAACTTTTTCCAATATAAGGCTATTCTGTCTACACTGAAAATTCATCGTTTAGTGTAGGCACCTTTATCAATGATCTCAGCTGGATCTGCTGGGTGACCTGCTGCAGCTTCTACGTCAGCACTTGCTGCTTCACCTTCACTTGTATGTTATGGAGATGGCTTCTTTCTTTCAACCTCATGAACCAGCTTCAAACTTTTCTTCTGCAGCTGCCTCACCTCTCTCAGCCCTCATAGAAATGAAGAGTCAGGGCCTTGCTCTGGATTAGGCTTTGGCTTAAGGGAATGTTGTGGCTGGTTTTATCTACCCAGACCACTAAAACTTTCTCCATATCAGCAAGAAGGCTGCTTTGCTTTCTTATCACTCATGTGTTCACTGGAGCAGCACTTTTAATTTCCTTCAAGAACTTGTCCTTTGTATTCATAACGTGGCTAACTGTTTGGTGCAAGAAACCTAGCTCTCAGCCTGTCTCGGCTTTCAACACGCCTCCTCACTAAGCTTCATCATTTCTGGGTTTTGATTCAAAGCGAGACATATAACTCTTCCTTTTGCTTGAACACTTAGAAGCCATTGTAGGGTTATTAATTGGCCTACTTTCAATATTGTTCTGTCTCAGGAAATAGGGAGGCCCACGGAGAGGGAGAGAGAGATGGGGAATGGAGGGCTGGAGGAGCACTGAGAACACACACACTACTGATTGTTTGCCATTCATGGTGCCCCCCACACAATTACAACGGTAACATCAAAGATCACTGATCACAGATCACCATAACAGATATAATAATAATGCAAAATTTGAAATGTTGCAAGAATTACCAAGAAGTGAGAACAAGCTGCTGGAAAAAATGTTGCCGATAGACTTGCTTCACACAGAGGTACCACAAACTTTCAATTCGTAAAAAACACAACTTCTGAGAAGTGTCATGGAAAGAGGTGCACCTGTGTGTTGCCTTAGGCAGCACAGCCAGGAATTTGTCCAGGACTGTACCTACATATGACTTCAAAGTCTGGGTCTTTTTCCAGTCTATTTTCCCGTGTAAAGCCTTCCATTCTAAGCCACGAAATGTCCCCAGAGCACTCCTTGTTACTTAAGTTGAACTTTTATATCTACAATCATTAAATTTACTATGTTGTGAAGAGAGAACAAAAATAGCAGCGGAATAGAAAATTACAGAGCGCATTACAGATAATGAAGGTAATTACTTGTGTGGATTTTTTTTTCATTTTTGTGTATATGCGTATAATGATGTAAAATATAATTCGTTCTATGGGTTGCAGTTAGAAAAATTTGAAAGCCTCTGAATTGGAGAAATCATTATTCCCTATTTATACTTTTCCTAATTTCCTCCTAATTGGACTTTTAGCAAGACTAAGACATGTGAATCTGATACAAAGAGGAAGTACGTCTTTGAGTTGTTCTACCAATAACTCAAATTTTTAAAGTCTCCCAAACTGATTTTATGAGCTCTTCCAGTGCTCCTTGTCCTAGTGAATGGCGACACCAATCCACACAGATGGCTCATATTCTATTTTACTCCATTGTTTTGGACATTACTTTTTGGGTCACCCCTGTCATTAAACCTCTTCAAATAAAGCCTGTCAAAATAGGTCTCTCAGTCTGCTGTTTTTGTTTCTGTTTATTTTTTTTTTTTTACCCATTTTACATCTCTCCACCTCTTGATAGAAGAGCAAACTGTCTAAAGGGCACATTTAATAGTGTTGCTCCTCTGCATATAACCTATAGTGGCTTCCTATGTATTCAAAATAGAGTTCAGACTCTTTTGTGCAGTAGACAGATCCTGCTTCCAAGCCCTGTCTCCACCCCTTTTGTCACATTGTCACATCTTCTTCACTGCCTCCCCAACAACCACCCACCATGGTGAACTGCCTGCAGTTGCCCTAGCACACTGTACTCGTTATCACCTTGACTATCTGTCCCCACCGATCTGTGGCAGACCGGACCTGGGTTAGGATACTCTGCATGTCCCTCTTTCATCCCACATGGAAACGTTGTATCACACTCTCCTGTTTACTCATCCCTGCCCTTGCCACTAGCCTGCAAGCTCCTGGAGGTCACGGACAGAGGTTTGTTCACTACATCATCCCGACACCTAGCCCGGTTCTCAGCACAGAGTCAATTTGAGGGTTGATTGAGAAAAGTTCATAGCAAATCAATTCAAAATGAATTATAAAAAATTAATCAGGAAAAATTTTTGATTAGATCACCTGTAACTAGTTATTCAAAACTTCTCTCTCATTAGGCAGCTTTTATGAATATGCACCCTTCAGTGATAACAGCAGTTCCTAAATGGTTCTCAGAGGTATATAAATAAACAATGGAATTAAACGGTAGTGGGTTGTTTAATCTTTTCCAGAATCGTACCGATCCTATCAGTGGATGGAGGGCTTTCTCCATGGTAACATTTCCTTGAGCACAAAAGCTCCTTGTACTCTGAAAGCAATCACTCAGGGATGCTGTTCTTGCCAACTCCAGATCCTGATTAACTGAAACCTTGGACCAAAAAGAGCGCCCAGAGAACAAGTGATACCTCGTGCTCTGTTTATTGATGAGATGGAAAGAAGTCACAAATTGTGACCTGTGGATCTGCATTATAATTATTGTCCCAAAAGACTGGTACGCAATACCTGCTCTAAGCAAGAAACCAAATACGACACAGAAGTCTTTTTTATTTTTTTTTGGACAATGAAACAAGAGTAGAACCAATTGTCTCTGACATCCCTTCACCCTGCTCAGAGATTCCATGCCTCCAACATGCATAAGAATTTACCATTTGTTAGGGTAAACATGAGATGTCGCCAACACTCCGAAACATCCAGAATAACTGAGACACACAGGCACTGATATGAATACAGAGAAGCAGAAAGAGGTGAATGTCAGTAGTTAGCTATCGTTGCAGCTTTAATGCTGCAGCACAAAAAAGACAGGAAACAATTCTAGGCACAGCACTCTAACCAGTAATTAAGTTGATTACAAGTGCCAAGATACCCACAGACTTAAATATTTGATTTTAGACATATGCAATTTAGATTCTTTGTTTTGGAGAAATTTGGACACAAACCAGGAACAAAGGTTATTGTGAAATAGTAAATAGCAAGACTTTTCTGTCCATAATTTCTGAAATCCTTAACAATATGGTTAATATAGTTGGACTAATATGATTAACAATCTGGAAATGGTTGGAAGAAATCATCACATTGAAGTTCTACCAAATGTGTGACATTTGTGGGGGGAAGTCTAAGGTTTAATTTCATTTAGTCAAGTTGGTAAACTCTGAAAATGAGACAAATTGAAGTAATTCCCTTATTTAGAACATTTTTATTGAGTTCCTACTGTGTGTCAGGCAATGTTCTAGGCTCTTTTTTGAGATATACAGTGAGCAAACCAAAGTTTTCCACTTTTGTGGAACTTCTATTCTAGTTATTCCAGTGGGGTAGGCAAGGCAGAAAATAAACATAAGAAAGGAGAATAGATGATCCAGTATAAATCAGAAGATCAAAAAAGATGATAATATAGTGGCAAAAAAAAAAAAGAGAGAGCAGAGCAATGAGCTTCTATTTTGAATAAACTGGTCTGTAGATACAACAGAAATAAGAGGTAAGCAAAGAAGGGATGGAGAGGAAGTTAGCCCTGCAGATGTCTGGGAAGAAGCATTCTCAGTAGTGTAAATAGCCTGTGTATCCTTATTTTGTTCTGGGAACAAGACGGAGGCCAGAATGACCAGCATGGTAATTAGTTTATTGGTTAAGCTAATGCAATGGAATCTTAATGATTTATTTTTGCTCACATACAGTTCAGTGGGACGAGAGGGAGTATGATGGCTGATGGTGGCTCTGTTATCTTCAACACATGACTTTTAAGGTCACCCTGGACTTTGATATCCAGCAGAAAGTAGGAGAGAGTATGAAGACTTACAGTAGAAAATAGTATGCTTCAGTAGGCTCGGGTTAGGGTGACTGTCCCTGTTTGCCCAAGAGTGAGGCTTTCCCCAGGATATGGGACTTTATGTGCTAAAACTGACAGTCCTGAGCAAACCAGGATGATTGGTGACCGTGGGCCAGGCCTAGAAGTACATCGTGACAGGCCACATGCCGTGGCCAGAAGTCAGTTATGTGACCCCACAAGAGGGAAAGGTCCTTAGAAACTATTGGTAATGCCTGCAATATTCATCGCTGAGAGAATTTCCAGGGTTTGTGTCTGTCATTGGCCCCTGCATCAGGAGCAGTTCTTCTCTCTCCTGCACGTGGACAGGTGGCCCTCACTCTGCCTGGGTCTTCCCTTCCCGTGAATACTTCTCCTCCAGAGAAATGATGGCCAAAAGCAATAGCCAGCGTGTGTGTCTTTGTGGTGGATGGGACGGCAGCAGTAAGAAGGGAAAGGCAGAAGACTCGGCTCCCTGCTGACTCCCCATGTCTTCTCCTTTTTTCCCTCTCTCCTTATTTAATTATTTCATTAATAAATAATAAATTAGAATATTAATCTTATAATTATATTATATCAATATATTGCTACATAATTGTATTATTAATAAAATTATGTTAATATGTTACATGATACAGTAGTTATATTAATATAATTAATTAACAAATAATAAATTTTTATTGTTATTCAAGTCAGATTAAATTCTCTTGCCTAACAACATGCAACTTTTGCTTTAAATCCATATAGATTTTGCTTTATTATCATTTTCTTAAAGATAATTTCATAATTTAATCTCATGCTTTTGTGAATGGTTTGAATAATAGGATCTAAATGTTAGAAAATCCTGCCGTCTGCTAACATATGCTATTAGTTTGAAAACAAAGTGAAGTAAACTCTGTAAATATATTTAAGCCAAATTTCATAAGAGATTGAATAAATGTGCATTATTTCTGATAACCAAAAAGTGCTAAAGACATCAAAAAATGAATATGATACATGGTTCATTTCCTAAATAACCTATATAAAATGAGATGCTATGGCAAAAATCATGGTGATGCCAGTGCTAAATACTACCAGATAGAAAAAAAATTTAAAAAAACAAACCAAACTAGGACAAAGCAGTCAAAAAATCTCAATATGAGCAATAGGAAAAAAGTTTAACAAAACAGACCAGACTAGGACAAGGCAGTCAGAAAAACTCAATGTGAGCAATGAAAAAAGCATATGAATCTTGAGATTAGGGACTGGGTAAGAAATAGGTCTCCCTGGAGCTTGTTATGAAATGATTAACAAGGTCAGATTACACTTGCCATCAAATCTCCATCATGTAAACAGATATTTTTCAGTCAACCTCTGCAAAAAAGCTAAATTAGCAATTTTTATCCCTAGATAAAACAAGATGTGTTTATATACAGAGAATAACGCATGTTCATTGCTCATATAATTTTTTTCATAAAAGAAGGTGAATTCACCTCTTGTAAGCTTAAATATAAGCAAATGGAATTGCTAAAACTTCCGTTTGAGGACTGATGACTATTTAATTACTTGCATACATTGGCAGCATTGCAAGGATACGATTAGAGTACCTTCATTTCATTCATAAATTAAGAGAAGAATGCCTTTTGAAACCTGATTAGTGGTTATGGACTTGGCTTCAGGGTGGACAGTAAATCCAATGAATATAAAAATATACTTCCTTTTATCAGCATAATATTACCAGGGAATAAAGTAATTAGGATGTATTCATGGAGTTTATAACATTAATGAGCCTCATGTAAAATGAAATTTATTGGTGGTTTTTAGTAACCAGGCACAAACAAATTTTAAACAGGAGTTGCAGTGCAGTCACAATTGCCTTATGTCAGACTCAAATTATGAAGAAAAAGTTTATATAAATATCAAAATCCCCGGGCCGACCCTGTGGCTCACTTGGAAGAGTGCGGTGCTGGGAGCACAGCGGCGCTCCCGCCGCAGGTTCGGATCCTATATAGGGTTGGCTGGTGTGTTCACTGGCTGAGCGCAGTGCGGGCAACACCAAGCCAAGGGTTGTGATCCCCTTACTGGTCACAAAAAAAAAAAAGAAAAAAAAATCAAAATCCCTAGTCTCCAAAATATGAGTATATTAAGAATAGTTAACAATTTTCATTGTGAATATACTAATTATCCTGATTCTGTCATTACATATTGTACACAAGAACCAATAGTCAACTCTGTACCCCACAAATAAGTATAATCCATTATGTTTCAATTAAAAGATGATATTTTGAGGATGGAAAAGGTGATTAGAACTTCTGTTTTTATTTATTTAAATATTATTAAAATTATTTTACATATTGTACTACTTATACAACTTAGTAGTGTGACATTACTTGTATAAATAACTAAATATACATATGTTTGGATTAGGTTCTCAACTTTCTTTTCATTGATGGTCTATTTAACCTAAAAAGTGAGGAGACATTTTATGCACGTGACACTCTTGCAATCTTCTGTACATTGGTCTCTCTAGCTTGATGTGAGAATGAAACAAACAATCCTAAAAGGGGGAAGAACGTAACAGCAGAGGAAGAACAATTCTGGCTGGATGTCATGATACAGATCAGTTTTCGTGAACCTGTAGAAGATGCTGTAGGTACCACAAGGCACGCCCTCAGCTCAGGTCTGATTTCAGCTGCAGCTGTGGGCATAGCTCCGTGGGAGTCAGCCTGGCCTCAGTCTCTCATCCTCTCTTCCCTCAGGTCTTCCCTAAAGCACTTTTCATTTAGAAAAAAAAAAAAAAAATCTAAATGGGAATAATTAAGTGTCACTGTCTAAGCACATTTATTTTATTATGAAGTTGTTTATTATGAAGTTTTATTATAATAGTTGGCAACTATTGGGTACTTCAGGTTTAACAATATGGGTATGAATGATTTAAATAACAGTGCAAACATGAACTGTAGGTCCCAAAGAGTTTATGTGGGCATGCGGCACTCCATTTGCAGGATTCACCAAATAATCCCAAACTAAACTTTTAGTGAAGAAACTAAACTTTTAGGGAGTGTTTTATAGTTATAAAGCAAGAAGAGCTGTGAATGGAAGCATGACCAGTTTAAGACAACACCGATGATGCACGTGAATTGCATGATCCTTCCAGAGAATGATTGGATTGCTGACTCCACCTGGCTGATCGTGCATGTGCACAGAGGAGTTTTCAACATTGCCCAGCTTTGAAGGCCATACTAAACTTTAAGAAAGTGCTTATCTTAGATAACCCAATAGGCTCCTTGAATATGGTTTAATTGTATGTAAAAATGAACATCTATAGAAATACATATCATCTAACTTATCAGTTACTTATCAAAACTAAAGAAAGGGTTTGCATTTTGCATCAATTCTCAACCTGTTCCAGAGACCCTAACAGCAGTAGGCCATTAACCATATTTTTAAAGTCACTGACATTTGAACATTTTAACATCCCTAGACTGTATTGGCTATGGGGGCTTTGTAGCCTCACTCAAAGAAGAGATGATGGCGTTTGAGGCTTTATGTCTTGTTTTCTCTTGTTTTTCATCTTGTGTGGTTATATTTTAATCTTTCTTGTATCTTTGGCTCTTTGCATTTGCACACTGCTGAGTGGGAGACAGTACCCTCTCTCTATTTTGGAAAAACAAGTTTCCTCTGTTTATCTTTAGTAAGCTGTACTTGGGCTGTCTTCATCTCTGCTGGACTTAATTTCCAAGTGCTCTGCTAGCTTCTGGATTGTGCTTACTGAACTTCTGTTTAGTGATACTTTTTTTGGCTTCACATAAATCTCAGGTGTCCTAGACTTTGGAGGGTTCCACCACGTGCAGTATAGCTACAGAATTATGACCATACTGACAGTGTCTTCTTTTTGTACTTGTTGGCCAACTTGGCCATCCCTGCCATTTTGGTCTCAATGCTAATTTCCAGTTTGTTCTAAAAGTGGGTCTCCATTCTTTGGCCCTGCTCAATCAATGTAAGGGTTTTATGGAGAGGGAAAATTATACTTTTTAAATATAAATTTATAAAGAATTCCATTTTAACAGTTTTGGTTATCATCAGTGGTAATAACAGTATTTGTTCCAAATTTACTATTTACTAAAATATTTAAATGTATTGTTTCATTTAAATTCTCACAAGTAATGTTATAAAGTAGAAATGATTATTTTTTTTTTTGCATTTTACAAACACAGAGTTTAACAATTATTTTATAACAATACTTGAGTTGAATTTCCTACATTCTGTTGGGATAGAAGATTGAAAAATCTCATGGTCCATGAGTCACACAGAACAGTACCTCAATTCTCTTCTATATTTTGACATGCTGGGTACATCTTTACTTCCAAAAGCAAAGTGTATTGGGGTTGAATGAATAAGTATGTGGATTGCAGATGGTAGGATCTTGGTTTCACATTGTCAAAGAAAGAGACGCAGGTTCAGTAATAGAATGAACCTTCTAATACTGGATCAGAATCAGAGATATCAGTATGAACTTTGGTTTTTCTTAATATTTGTACAGATGGATGAGTGTAGAAATAATTAAAAATATGTGAGGGTGAATAGGTCAGTATATATATGTACATTTACTAGCTCTGTCAGTTCAGAGGGCCTAGAAACAGTGAGCACCAGCAGCAACAGAAAAATCAGTGTCCGGATTTGAGTTTCTAATTATTATTCTCTAATTAAAGGAACCAGGGCTCCTTGGAGAACTGACTGTAGGACCGGAACAGGGAAAATATAAGATCATCTTGAAGCACCTTGCAGTTTCAGAAAGTGAAGAATGCTCAGAAAAAGAGATAGAATGTGCCAAAGGGTCACAAAAGCCAGCCTAAAAGAGTTCCCAATGGTTAAAGTGGAAAAAATTGGGGAAAAAAGAATAAATGATGCATAACCCAAAATATAAAATAAATGAGTCCATAGCAATGTTTAAAAATGACTTAATAAATAAAAGAACAGTAGAGAAGAGACAAATTTTCCTTAAAGAATAATTCCAAATACTACATGTAGATACTCCCTCCTCTTCTAGGAAGTGGGGCTTAATCCTTATCCAACTTGAGTGTAGACTGGACTTAGTGGACTCACTTCCAAAGAACAGAGTATGGCAAGGAAATAATAGCAATTCCACATAGTAGAAATCTGGCAAATACTGTCTTAACCAAGTCATCGAAATTAGCACCACCATGTTATATCATGTTGATATCAAACACCTCTTCAAACACCTTGAATACCTCCTGACATAACAAGATGAGAAGGACGCCTCACCTCTGTGACATTCTTACTCCAAACCCATCACCCCAGTCAAATTCATAACAAAATATACCAGACAAATCCAAATTGAGAGACATTCTGCAAAATACCTGAGTAGTACTCCTCAAAGATGTCAGGGTCATGAAAAACAAGGACATTGGGAAATTGTCACAGACCAGAGGAGGTTAAGGAGACATGAGAATTAAGTGTAATATGGTACTCTGAATTGGATCCTGGAACAGAAAAAGGACATTAATTGTAAAGCTAGTGAAACCAAAATAATGTTTGGAGTTTAGTTGATAGTAATGTACCAACATTGGTTTCTTAGTTTTGACAAATGTACCATGGTAATGTAAAATGCTGACATTGGGAGAAACTGAGTGGGGAGTAGAAGAAAAATGTCTTTTTATTACCTTTGCAACTTTTCTATAAAAATATCCTAATTTTTTTTTTAAAAAAGCAAAGTGCAGAATTGCAATAATCTCTGTCACATATCTATTTTCTTTTAACAACAGCATAAAGTCTTCAGAATTTGCCGCAATACCTGGCAGTGGGCTGTGCTTCAAGTAAGATGGTAAGAGTTAGCCCATTTCAAATCAAATGTTGTTAGAATATTTACTCTGCTCAAAAAAAAAAAAATGCGAGGTGCTCTCCTTACATTTTAATTCATAGCATTTATACTTTAACAGAAGCTTTTGAACAGAATGAGAAAGAGTCATGGAAAAAAGAGCTCCCTCTATATTTCAACATTCTGAGACTGAAATGATGGTTCCTCCTGGTATTTAGTGGATGTTATTGGTGAGAAATGCAGCCCTACCCCTCCCTATGAGGGTCCAGAAGTTGTGACAGCAAGTGAACATTTGGAATGTCCATTCTTACCTGCTCATCACCGCGGTTTGTAGCTCTCTGATAACCTGGCCTGGAGCAGGTAGTTTGGGCTTATAGCCCAGGGAGAAGTTTCTTTCCCTTTCCGTGGTCGGAACCAGGTCTTACCCCAGGTGCCAGAAACTGAAATAATGAGACCATTCAAGTGTGTGATATTTGCGTATTTACATTTGTACCTAAAGCATCTCAAGTTTAACAAGCAATGATTTCACGTCATACAAGTCCCCCCTTGCTTTGGGCAATGGATGGGTGGGTGCCTTCCAGGGTGTGGCAGTATTACACAGCATCTGGCTCATGCAGAACCTTTTTATCTAAGTCTCTGTGAAAAGGGAAGGCGCTGCGAGTGCTGCCAAAGTTGACTCTCCAACCATCTCAGGGCAAGTTTCAAGAGGGGATGTTGGAACATTTTGAATTTTTGCTTTTTGCCTATTCCAAATCCCAAAGCTGTATTTCTACGTACTTCCTCAACATCAACGTATTGGCTCATACGCTGACATACTGACATTTTCATGCTTTTATTAATTAGCAATTAATGCCAAAAGTGAGGAGCCGGCATTCGCAAAGAGGCCAATTAAGAACTACATCATTGTCAAAATGCCTGAAAGCCAGAAATGCAGCAGGCGGGAGAAGCGTGGCGGGCACCGCCCCGCTGAGTGATTGTTCTTGCTCAAATCCTCTGCAGTGTGGAAACTTGTCAAGCTGTCTTGAAAATAATTTTTTTCCCGGGTTGATACTGGTGGAATTAATATAATCTTAGTCAAGTTCATGAAGAAAAGTTTTTTTAAAAAAGCAAAAACATGTACCACCTATTTTTGTATTTCAGTTTCAAACAATGCTGAGGAAGTTTCTCATAATTTAAAAAAAGAACAAATTAGACAATTACAGTAACCCAAATAAATTAGATAATTACAACTATATTCTACCTTCCTATGACATAGCCTATTTTATAAAGAATGCCACAAATTTGTGCACTTTGGAGTCTGTCAGAACTAGAGTTACATTCCCAGTCTGTTACTTAATAGTTGTGTGATCTGGGGAAGATTTTCTTTATTTGTTCTTAACTATTTTAAATTTCAGTTGTCCTATTTATACAAATTGAGATGGTAACACATGTCACATTGTACCGTTGTGCTGAGTTAATGTCAGGCTGGGTATTTTAAGGCACTAATTTTTGTTTTTGCAATCTTCCTTACCTGTTCTTCTTTCTTCCTTCTGCCCACTCCAAGTGGTTGGTTCCCTTGACTTACTCTGGTCAGGTGTTGAGAAAGGTGTGAAGCAGGAGTATCCAGCATAAGCTCATAGGAGAACATAGAGGAGAAGGAAGAAAGGGGATTTTGGAAAAGGAAAGAATGTGGGAAAACTTGGAGGGGGAAGGATTTCCCTCAGTCTACGCAAGTACTCTGTGACTTCCAGAGGGGCAGAGAGAGGCCTGTGGATTCTGGAAGCAGGTGGTGTTCATGCTCCCCTCCAGCAGGTGCAGGCTGCTCAGAGCACAAGAAGCCAGACAATGACTCCTGTCCCGAGCACAGCCTGGAAGCAGCTAAGCACTGCCAGACCTGAGAAGCCTCGTAAGTAGGGAGGATGCACATTTCAGTGAGAACTTGTGAAAATATATGACCAATGAGTAAGGGTCCCCTCACTTTGTTTTCTTGGTTCTTTGCATGATCCCAGGCAGTAATACAGCTCTGGGGTTGGTGAGGGAGAAAGCCAGAGAATGACTGACATTAAGTTTCCTGCCAGCTAGAGGGATAGACATTCAAATAGAGTTTACATTGATTTATTTAAAGAAAAGATGAAATGGAACAAGATTCATACCCACCTCATAGGTGAAACATGAGGGTACTTCAAAAAGTTCCTGGAAAGATTTGTATTATCTTCAGTTCTATTTTTCCATGAACGTTTTGGAGTACCCTTGTACAGTGTTATCTTAACTATGTAGAAGAGGCTTAATTAATGTTAGCTATCTATTTATCAACTGGTAACAAATATAAAAAGGATAATGTGAAAAATTTTAAAAAAGGAATTTTCTTGTATCTCCTTAATTCCCAATATAAGACTGTGTTCTGTGGTAGACAAGTTTGGATATACTAGGCATATTTTCCTTGAACTCGAACTCATTTACCACTATAATACTTAACTTATTCCCAGAATAACTGAGATACACTTTGATGTACTGAAGAAGGAAAAAGAGAATCAGTAGACAGATAAGACTGTATAGTTTGGATTTAAAAATCTTAACCTTATTTAATTGGATAACGATAGAGCTTTAACACCTACAACCAAAGCTTTCTGATTGTTTATGTTTTGTTTTGGTATTTACCTCTGTTGACTCCAGTAGTGGGAATCTTAGAAGGGTATATAATACAATTTGGGGTAAATAATGCTATTGATTGGTTTGGTAAAAAGGATACAGAATTGAGATTCAAAACCAAGCATTTTGGGGTGTTGGTTATGAACTTTGAGTTTTGTGACCCAGGATGAGCAGGGGAATCAGGGGTGAGGAGGAGCACCAGAGATGCCTTTAGTTTCCAGCAATGGCTGGTATGGATTTTAACCCATTTTCATTGAATTCCCTGCAAGTACCTTCCTACCTGGCATTGCCCTTTATCATCTCAATCTTCAGAAGTCTTAGAATGTGGAGACCTGTTTTGAGGAGTGTGTATCAGGTTGCTAAAATAATTTTGGCTTTTCATCCAGGCAAAGAAGGCAAGTATGGTTTTCTACTTGAATTCTTTCAACATTTGCCTGGTTCTAAGATCCTGGGCCGGGAATTCTCTCTTGTATGCTAAGCAAGGAAAATATGGGCCCAAATGTTAAGGAGGTAGAGCTCATGCCTCACACCTAGTCCCAACCTACAGGGGTCCAGGGAACTTGGGATGTCTTTGGTTGTTCTGAGTCTTTCTAATACAGGGCTCTACTATACACCAAGGGTGACCATGCATTTGGTTTGCCTGGGAAAGCCTGAGTCTGCTTATGAAATTTTTCCTACTTCACTTTCTAAATTTTAATGTCTCTTTTGCTCTCCAAGATGGCAATTAACTAATCTGATCAATTAGTTGATTATGATTATTGCTGCTAATACTATTTGTATCACAGATAAACATACTGCCTCTGTGATAATCTATGAATTTGCTTTCTCTTAGGTTAGTATGTGCTTTGTACATGAAGTCTTCTGGAGATGTTTCCTCTTTGTGGTTCATAACTGTGAGTTATACTTAAGGAAAGTATAAAAATGTGGGGCAGCATTTTTGGCCATCCCAGTGACAGGAGGTGTGTTACTGGTCTTTAATACTCTAGAGTCCAGGATTTCTAAATGTTCTGCTCATGGTGCCACATTGAGAAGTACTGGAGCCTTTAATTCAAAAAGTGGCTCTGATAAGAAGACCTCAAGTCATGAAAGATGGGATGGGATTGAGGGACAGACCAGAAGGTAAGACAAGTCAAAGCCTTGTGGAAAAGCCAAGAGTTGCTCTCACTGTCCTTGAATGATCATAAAGTCTTGGCAGGAACCTAGCAAAGTGAAAGCCAAACTTTTTACCTTTAAGTCACAAAAATGAGGGGAGGAATGACTTTCTCTTGGTCTCTCTCAAGCTAACAAAAATCTTAACTTTTTGAGGTCACCCTTTTAAGCAGAGCTGCATGAAACCAACAAGCACACTTTTTAAAGATTTTCTCAATTCCACATGGCAAATTCATTAGGCTACAAGTAGAAGAATTCTAAATGAGAGTGTAGTGGTTAAGGGCACAAGTTTCTGTGAGAGACAAAGGTTTAAATTCCAACTCCACCATTTATTATGTGATCTTGTTCAATTTAGTTAAATTCTGGGCATGTTTTCTCGAATAAAACATAGAGTATGCCTTTGTATTATTTTTAAAAATAGTTTTGAACTTGCAGACTTCCACCTCAGAGATCTCCATGGGACCCTGAGCCCTTGAACTAGGCCATAACGTTGTGAGAACTGCTGACTTAAGCCATAAGATCGTGGGAAAGATTAAATGAAGATCTTATATGATGAGGACTATCACAATGCCTGGTGCATAATAGAATCTCAGTAAATGTTAACTCAGAAATGTTAGTGAGTTAATCTCCGTTAAATTAGTTACCGTTAGTCACAAAAACTCTTACAATGCTGACATGAAATTATACTCTAGTGATACTAGACATGGTGCTGCTGTGCCCAGAAGTTTACCACTGCTCCAGGTCAATGATCTTTCTACTGTATTTCCTGCTCTGAAGCAGTCTGCAAATTACGCAGATGTTGAATTTCCAAGACTATCATTTTATCTCTTTGACATTATTTGCACTTTTATATTACATTTTGTAGAATTAAATTCACTTTTAATTTTAAACATAGTTCATGCTTATAGAAGGAAATTTGGAAATTAGAAATTCAAAAATAATATCATGTTCAATCTCAAGTACTGGAAGAAACTACAGTGAACATTTTATGTGTCTTCTCCTAGTCTTTTTTTTCTATGAAAGCATATGTACTTTAACAGAACTGCTTATGAAGTACAACAATAATTTTGTTTGCACAGTTAATTTATATATCTGAATTAGCAAAGTTTTCAAACTAAAAATTTATTTGGAAGTATTACAAATTTTAGTCCTATTTCTGACTTCAAAACTTATCAGGATGCCTTGGGTTTGTTATGTCTTAATTCAGCATGAAGATAGATTGATTTTCCCTTAAACCCTCGTGTGGACACAAGTTGCTTCTGTTGATTCATAGCATAACTAGCAACCATCAAATGAAAGGTGATGTACCTGCCTCCAATAAAACCTGATCTATTGAACATTACATTTATATGATAGATTAATTATAGGAATTCATAATGAAAATGTGTTTAGACTTTTATATATTAAACAACATTCTCTTCAGTATTTAACAGTATTTTTTATTTTCTAAAACTTTAAAAATATAGTTTTCTACAATGCTTCTTATCACAGTTACTATTTACTAAAGATTCAGGGACCAGATCGTGTAGTTTCCACTTTTTGTAACTGGTGAATGGAGCTGCCCTTTATAGGATGGGAAACATGGAAGGAGGAAGACACTGCAGGGGAGATCTGGAGTTCATTTCTGAAAACACTATTCTCATGCTCCTGATTCAAGGCCATCCCATCTCCTCACAGAGGTGACCCTACCTGGGGTCCATGCCCCGGTTAGCATGGTTGGGAAACATGTTGCCAGGTAGCTGAACGCTGAATGAGTTTGTGGTGCAGTATCTATGGCGTGGCCAGTAGAATGTTGGGAGACATTTACTGTATAAGGATTCTTTCTGTTTCAAATGGCAAAAACCCAGTTTAAATTTGTTTAATCAATAAATGTAATTTTTTGGTTCTTGTATCTGAAAAGTTCAGGAGTTCTCCAGGCACAACTGGATATTCAAGTGTCTAGATGATGTTGCTGGCTCCCTCTCTGTCTCTGTCTGTCTCTGTCTCTGTCTCAGGGTCTCTCTTCCTGAAAGAAAAGATGAGTGTTAGCTTCAGGGTCACACTGTCCCCATAGCTCACAATCTCAAAGGCAGTATATGAGCCTCTGCCCCAGGGCCCTCATTTCCTGTGCCCTTGATTTCTGATATCATAGGAATGTAGTTCTTTGTTGAACAAGACTGTGTGCTCACTCCTGGGCC
Source organism: Galeopterus variegatus (assembly GCF_000696425.1). Taxonomy (NCBI): domain Eukaryota; kingdom Metazoa; phylum Chordata; class Mammalia; order Dermoptera; family Cynocephalidae; genus Galeopterus; species Galeopterus variegatus. Next base: position 31,333 of record NW_007726525.1, on the reverse strand, counting down.
AGGCAGAGTTTCCTCCAGTAGACCCACAGAAAATAAGTTCTGCAAAGAAGAGAGTGATCGTGTTCCCAGAAGGGGGAGGAATACTGAGCAGGTTAAAAACTAGTCAATGACAAGAAACAATGACTTTGTTTTCAGAATTGGTATCTGCAGTTCCTCTCTTAGGCAGAAATGTCAGACTGGTTGTCTATCAAAAAGCCACTGCATGACACATTCCTGTCATCTATATGTACAGGAATGCTTATATTTCTATTTGTGATAGTAGAAGGCATGTGTCTACACCAGCCAGAGGTGGTAGCAAGTAATCAAGCTATGAATTAAAAATAATGGTAAAAAGAAGAATTCTAAAAAATAATAGTAATCTAGTGTGGAAGGGGTTGAATTGAGGAACATAGATAAAATAAGAAGGAGGGAAGTTGATAGTTCTTGGAGCTATGTAATGGGAAAATAAAGGTTTACTGTAGTACCTCATTATATTTGTATGTGTTTGAATTTTTCCTTAATAAAAGGTAATTTTTTTTTTTTAAAATTGTGGGGGCTGTCAGCAAGTAATGAACAGAACACATCATTTTTTTGGTGACAACTAGAAATTATTGTTTTATGTTTCAAGATGTCATCCTTCCCAAACTCTTGAAATAGCATCACACCATGGTCCTGGTGTGGAAGTCAGATGGGAATCTGCACTAAATTCATTCATCAGAGCCCATAATTAACTAATTGCCTGAGCCAATGGCCAGGGAAAGGTTAAAAAAAAAGAAAAGAAAACTGCAAATCACCATATAATATTCTCAGCAGATTTTCCTAGGAGGTGATAATGTGCATGCTAATTGTCATAATGGAAATGACATGTATTAGGCCTGTCTACTTCTTGGATAGAATTCTGACCTAATGAGTCCAAAATTGTCATCTACTAAAAAGGAGACAAAAATTTCAAATGGAATGTGTTAAGCTATCAGGTTTAATATATTGAGAATACCAAAGATTTCCTTTTTAAAAAACGAGATCGACTGTACTCTGAGTTCTAACCACAGAGTTGAAAAGAATGAGAAAAACGTAAAAAACAAAAACAAAAACATGAGGACTGGCATCCATATCCAGCAATCCCTGAGTAGCCCTGGAGATGAGAGCATTTCCCCCAGCACTTTATTTTAGTTTAAGCCTTTTAATCCACTCTAATAGATAAGTGAGCAATACCCAGATCCAGTGAGGAATTTTATTGAAGTTCATTGCTCTTGACCTTGGTTTATAGAGTTGGGCAGATAAATGTCCAAAGTGTCAACCAAGAATAATCTGAGCTTCTATCTGACAGTACTCACTAACTTTATGCCTTAAATATTTACATTTTTGTACTATATGCAATGGTCAAACTCTGGTGCTCTGTGATGACTTTATTTTTGTTATACAGAAATGACTTAAGAAATAAGAGTTTAAACATTATATTTCAGTTTTAATAAGATTACAGGTTGTTTTTATCAATTTTTATTTTGCACCAATTTGGCTATGGTATATAAATATTGTGTGTGTGTGCGTGTGTGTGTGTGTGTGTGTGTGTGTGTTGGCTATGAGAGAAACACACACACGGTTCAGTAGTGCCTCGAATGTTATAAACATCTTACCTATTTTATTTGAACAGTTTTCCCTCAATATTTCTATTGATCTGACTGCATCTGTGTGAAAACATTATGCAAAAGAAAGTATAAATTGTGACAAGAAACAATGACTTTGTTTTCAGAATTGGTATCTGTCCCTTACCTTTTCCCTGCTTGTATAAACCGAAGCTAGAAAAGAAAATCAGGAAATGTCCTCTGAAGGTGGAGTCTTGGCCAGATGGGTGACCTTTGTGCTCATTCTTAATTCTTCTATATTGATCAGAAACACCACCATAGAGGAAGAAAACTTGAGTCTTTTGTCATTTACTGTCTTGTTTCCTTTGTCCTTTGTTTTTGCTTGGTAATTGATATGGTTGCTGTACCCAGAGGAACTTTCAACCACTGGGCACAGATTTTTACATCCAAAAATAAACAAATGAAGAGGTTCCAGCCAATTCTACTGAGTGCAGATGCTCAGTACAATCAAGTGGGATGTAGCCACACAACAGGCCTGTGTTATTGATCAATGTGTCCCTGCACTGATGCGTTTGCTCCTGTGCTACATTTGGCACCAAACCCAACCCTTCCTGACTTAACAATTTCAATTTCTTCCATTAAACTCTCCATGTTCATTTCTTTGGTTTTTCTGATCATCTCTAATCAGTGTTTTTTACCATCAAACTCATACATACCTTTGCAAAACTGAACAGATCACTTTTTCCATAAATCAAAGAAAGAGACTCTTTTTAAATTCCCATAAATCATGTAGAACAAGAGCAGAGAGCTTAGTTTATTTCTTCCTTTTGACCTCTATTAACAGATGTATTGAGACCACATATTTCTGGAACATCACTGATTCTCACCGATTTTATAAACATACCATTCTTCCTAGAATTCTATAAGACATATTTTAAAAATTATGGTTCATCTTATTGCTCAAAGGATTTTAGGCTCATAATTGTACCTAGTGGCCAGTACACTAAGTCTCTAATCCAAAATATTGGCTATTTTAGACACTAGAAAACATTTGCTGGATAAATGAATTAATAAATGAACATTGCATATTTTGTTGAATTACAACTATTTTTAAAAAATGCCTTACACAGGCCTATCACGTTGTAGGTATCAAATGAATTCTAGGTAAAACTAACGTGCTTTGAACAACTAGATGCAATAGGTGTTCAATGAATTTATTCATAAATATATTGATTTAACAACTATTTATTGAGAATCCATTTTTTTCCTAAGGACAGTTCTAGTACAGGGAAAAATAGAGATGCAGTCCCTGATCTTGCAGTAGTTACTTGTTGTGGGACAATAGATATTAACCCAATAGTTACACTTGGAATTGTGTGGAAGAAAGAAACGTGGTCGTCTGAGAGAATATAGCAAAGAAAAATTCTGTATATTGGAGGTGGGCAAATGCTCAAGGAAAACTTTCCTGCAGATCTCATGTTAAGCTGAGACCTAAAGAATAAGGAAGAAAGATAGTTGGAAAGAAGGCTGTAGATTTGGGAAATATGTATGACATGAGTTAGAAAGAAAACCCCAAATCATATACGTCCTTGCAAGGAAGCTACTTAGTGATCGTACATGGTGACGTAAGAGGTAGAATAGGGTGGTAGATGTGTGAGACATGATTAAATTTTATCTAAAATTGTTAATCTGATTACAGAATTGAGAAGTTAAGTGATCCAAAGGGACTTGCATTATTAATACAAAACAGTGACCTCTTCAGATTGAGTCAGAGACAGGTGTGCTAAAGCCCACACGTAAAGGCTTGAAAGACCAGACCAGGTGCATCTTTCCCTAATTCTGCATTCAGTGACTTTATATTGGTAGCTTGAAATCAACTGTGGTAGGAGTACTTATGCCATAAAAATTGGGAAATGCTACAAATCAGAGCTTTTTTCCTCTGCAGAGCCAGGTGTTAAACATTTATGGGCACACAGCTGGTTGGAGAGGAAGGAGGCTGATTGGAGTGGTAGGGATAGTGGAGGTGGTTGGGGATGGTGGGGTGACTTGATTAACTCAGTGAGTGACTCAGTCCTTCCAATCTTAATTAGTTCCAGCCATGTATGCATCTTCCATGATTCACTGACCTAACAATGACAGCAATAATAATAATACATCCTAGTTATGAGTGCCTACTGTGTGCCAGCAATGTGCTAGGTGTTCTTCCTAGGCATGTTATGTAGTTTTAACAACTTTAATAATTGAGAATTATCACCCAAATCTTACATGGGGTAATGCTGAGATCAGGAAGTTTCAACAACTGCTCAAGATCAACAATTAGTGAGTGAGAGGATTGGAATTGAAGACGTTCTTACTCAGAAGTCCAAGTTCTTTTTAAGTTTCTCCTCTCCCTTTCTGTCCCTTACCTTCATTCCTACACACACAAATGTTTCCTCTCCCTCCCCCACCACTCTTGCTTCCATAGTTCAAAAATATCATTGCCACCCAGCAACCAAAATGTCAGAATTAGCATAAGCAGAATAACAAGAGGAGTTTTGAAAATATCAGATAACGTAGTGTTATAGTTTAAATGTTGGTGTCCCCTCCAAAATTCATATGTTGGAACCTAAGGCCTAATGTGATAGTATTCAGAGGTGAGTTCTTTGGGAAGTAATTAAGTCATGAAGGATCCATACTCATGCATGGAATTAGGTGCCCTTATTAAAGGGTTGGAAGGAACTAGCTAGTCCTTTTTGCCCTTCCATCCCTCTGCCTTGTGAGGACACAGCAACAAGGTGGCATCTCAGAAGCAGAGACAAGGCTCTCACCAGACACTGAACCTGCTAATACCTTGATCTTGGACTCCCAGCCTCAGAACTGTGAGAAAATAAATATCTATTATTTATAAATTACCAGTCTCGTGTATTTTATTATAGCAGTACTAATGGACTAAGACACATTAAAAACTGTGCTGAGGCTTATAAAGAAGAGAAATAATTAAAGTTGGGTAGAATTGGGAAGTAAGAACTTAATGGAGGGGCTAAATTTTGAGCCAGGTGTTGAAGGAAGCAACGAAGCATAAAGATAGTTCTACCTCTGAGCATTTTTGTTACGTGAGGCAATACAGTCTTGTCATTTCAAATTTTTGCTCATTTAAGGCCATCACTAAGAAGATGAAAAGACAATCCATAAACTGAGATAAAATGCTTGCAAAGACTTGTATGCAGAACATACGTCAAGAACTACTGTAACTGAAATAGCAAAAAAACAAACAAATGAATAAAAAACCCAAGTCATTAAAACTGGGCAAAAGACTTGAATAGGCACTTCATAAAGGAAAATATATGAATGACCAATAGCTACATGAAAAAATGCTCACCACCATCAATCATCAGGAGAATACGAATTAAAACCACAATCAGATACAACTATACACACTAGAATACAAAAATTTAAAAGATTAACAACACTGGGTTAATTTCTTAGTGCTGCTGTAACAAAATATCACACCTGGGGTGAATTAAATAGAAATTTATTGTCTCACAGTTCTGGACGCCAGAGATCTGGGATGAAGGAAATAATTAAGTCAGGGTTGGTTCTTTCTGAAGGCTGTGAGGGAGCTTCTGGTGGTTTGCTGGCAACCTTTGCATTTCCTTGGCTTGTAGATACATCACCCTGATCTCTACCTTCATGGTTACATGTCATTTTCCCTGTGTGTGCATCTGTCTCTGCACCCAAATTTTCCCTTTTTATAAGTACAAAGTTGTATTGGACCAGAGCCACCTAATGACCTCATCTTATCCACGTCTTCAATGACCCTATTTCTTTTTTTTTTTTGTCTTTTGTCTTTTTCAGTGTCCGGCAACGGATCGCAACCCTCAGTGTTGCCCCCGTACCGGACCAGGGACCGGCAACGGGATTGCAACCGTCGGCGTTGCTCCCGCGCCTCGCTCAGCCAGTGAGCGGGAACCGGTCTGTACGTGGGATCTGAACCCTCGGGTGGGAGCGCCGCCGCGCTTCCCAAGCGGCGCACTATCCAGTGCGCCACCGGGCCGGCCTCAATGACCCTATTTCTAAATAAAGTTACATTCTGAGGCATTGGGGGTTAGAACCTTAACATTTGGGGGGAGGACACAATTCAAACCATAACAAACAGCAAATGTTGATGAGTATGTGGCACAATGAAAACATGTCTTAAAATATTGCTTGGTAAGAGTATATAAAATGGTACAAACAGTTTGGAAAACACTTCGACAATTTCTTACAAAATTAAGCATTCACCTACCCAAGACCCAGCAAGTCTACTACTAGGTATTTATCCAGTGGTTTGCTGGATAGATACCAATTTGTGAAAGCCAATTGTTAAATTTTCATAAATTTTGTATTGTTTCAAGAGAAAGAAAAAATGATGCCCGAACAAACATATAAGAGCATTCATAGCAACTTTATTCATGATAACCCCCAAACAGACATAACAATTCAAATATACAACTCTTCAACAGGTGAATGAATCCACAAATGGTGGTATATAATGGGATACTATTCAGCAATAAAAAGAAACAACATTCATCGCAAACTAAATCATATAAACTTATTTTTAAATAAATTGTATTAAAAACAAAGGAAATAAATATCCCAAACTCATCACTCCCTAAATATTTTACTATTGTCTATGCTCTTGAGGTTATGAGTGTCTATTTTATTTGGATGGTGCAGATGCCTATTGCACATCTATTTCCAACTCTGCTTCGAGTGTGATCATGTTGATAGCTAGAAATTGGTAAGAATGTGAGTATTCACGCAAGAAAAATTGGAAAATGTTATAAGTTAAGCCTGAATACATTGTTTAGTTGGTTTTCTAAACTTGAGAAAGAGATGCAGAAGTGTTAATAATGCAGAATAAACTTAGAAGTGTGTTATATTTAAAATGCAAAAACATAAAACTTTTAGGAAAAAACACAGCATGAAATCTTAGGGAGGGAGCTAACAATAAGTGAAGAATTCTTATACTTGACACTAAAAGCATGACTGATAAAAAGAAAACTTGATAAAAGGGACCTCATAAAAATTAAAAACGTTTGCCCTGTGGAATTCCCTGTTAGAAAGACAAAAGGCAAATTACAGACTGGGACAAAGCATTGTCAAACCACTTATTTGACAAAGGGGTTGTATCTAGAATATATAAAGAACTCTCTAAACTCAAAAGTGAAAGACAAAACAAAACAATTCAATTAGAAAATGGGCAGAAGACATGAATAGACATCTCACTAAAGAGGACATACAGAAGACAATCAAGCACATGAAAACATGCTCAACATTCTTAGTCATGAGGAAAATACAAGTTAAAGCCATAATGAGATATCACTACAAGCCCACCAGAATGTCTAAAATAAAAAATTGATAATAATAGCCAATGTTGGCAAGGATGTGGAGAAACTGGATTACTCATACATTCTCACGGGAATGTAAAATGGCACAGCCACTCTGGAAAATAGTTTGGCAGTTTTTGTTTGTTTGTTTGTTTAAACAAGCAAAAAAATACATGTACTATATTGCTCAACAATTACACTCTTGGCATTTATTTCAGAGATGTGACAACTTACATTCACACAAAAACCTATCCAGAAATGTTCATAGCAGCTTTATTCATTATAGCCAAAAAGTAGAAACAACCCAAATGTTCTTCAATGGGTGAATGATTAAACCAACTGTGGTACATGTCTCCTGTGGAATACTCTTCTGCAATAAACAGGCATGAACCATTATTACATACATCCAACAACTTGGGTGGGTTTCAAGGGGATTATGTAGAGTGAAAAAAGCCAATCTCAAAAATGTTACATATTGTATAATCCACCCCTATAACATCCTTGAAATCATGAAATTATAGAATGGGTCAGGACTAGTGGTTGCCAGGGGTTAAAATTTGGAGGTCAAGAAGCGGGTGGGCCTAACTAAAAGGGGGTAGCATGGGGGATCTTGCGGTGATGAAACTTGTTTTGCATGTTGATGGTGGAAGTTACATGAAACTACACAAAATAAAATTGCATTGAATTGCATACACACATACACACACACACACACAAGTACATGTATAACTGGTGAAATCTGAATAGGCTCTGTGAATTGTAACAATATCAATTTCCTGGTTTCAATATTATACTGCAGTTATACAAGATGCTAGCAGTAGTGGTGGAGGAACAAATGGTGTATAGGACCTCCTCATACATATTTTGTAACTTCTCTTAATCTTTATTTCAAAATGAAAACTTCTATTTTTAAAAAGTATGCCATCTCTGTAGTTGTTACACTGTGAGTACCAGAAAAATGATCAAATTATAGTTGTAATGCAACCATTACATCAGCTTTGGATTTAAGAGTTTGGCAAAAATCAGTGAAAACATTCTTTAAGTATTAATTAAGTGGAAATTAGAATAAAGAGTATTGTATATTCTATTTTTTAAAAAGTTGTATGCTACACACATCCTTTATAACAGTAAAATTCATAATAAATTTGTTTACATATTACATACAGATACATGCACGCATATGGCTTTAAAAAGAGGAAAGGAGGAGGTTCAGAAACATCTAACATATACGAGAGGTCTTCAACAAGTTCATGGAAAGATTTCTATATCTTTTAATTTCATTTTCTACTAACTTTTTGAAGTACCTTCATATAGAAGTAATGATAGAATTTTTAAAAGTCACTATTTGTCAACCACCAACGCAATGCATGATTTTGGAAATAATCATGAATGGAGTCTAAAGCCACTGAATGAAAGTTTCTTGAAGAATGGAGTATTTACATGGTCTCAAGTTATTGGTAATCCTACTGATTAATTACAAGGGAAAAAAGTTACCTTTATTGTGGAAAAGTCTTGCAGAGACCTCCTTAGCTAAGTGAACAAACTAAAAATCATCAATTATGGGACAACCTGATCTTGTAAACCTCCTGATATGAGGAATTAGAAGTACTCATGACTACTGGGCTGCTCTTGACAAACAATATTAACTTGAATCTAATCCTGAGAAACCAACCAATTAAATCTGGATTGTGGGTAGCTCTTCAAAATAAAATGCTGGTGGGGTAAATGTGGGAAATTGGTGGCTATGGTAAAATGGAGTTCATATTGTAACAAGTTGCATTAGCTATTTATTACTGTGTAAAAAATTAGCCCTGAACCTAGCACCTTGAAATAATAATAAACTTTTTTTACATAGTTATGATGGTCAGGAATTCTGGAGAAGCTTAGAAAGTTGCATGTTTCTGGCTCAAGGTCTCTCATGAGGTTGCAGCTATATGTTGCTCAGAGCTGCTGTCATCTGCAGCAGGGTCAGCACATAGCAAATACTGTATATTGGGCACCACCAGTCTCTATCACATATTATTCTTTCTTTCTTTTCTTTTCTTTCCCTTTAAAATGTAAAACCATTCTAGGATTGAGGGTCATATAAAAGCAGGCCAGGGAGAGATTCAGTCCATGAACTGTAGTTTGCTGAATCTTGATCTAAGGGTTTAATTGAGGCTGCAAGATCTGTTTGCACAGTAACCCATTCACACGGTTGTTGGCAGGAGGGCTCAGTTCCTTACCATGTGGCCCTTTACACATGGCTGCTTGAGCCTCCTCACAACATGGTTAGCTGCCTTCCCCTAGAACAGAGGATCCGAGAGCAAGAGCAAAAAGGATGTCACAATTCCTCTTAAGGCCTACTCTTAGAATTCGTACACAGTCACTTCAGCCGCAGTAGAAGAAAACCATTAAGTCTACCTCACACACAAGGGGAGGAGACCCACCTTTCAAGGGAAGGATTGTCAAAAAATATGTGGACGAATTTCAAAACTACCATACCAGTCTTGTCTTCTATGATTCTCATTATACTCCTAACAGTGAGAAAAAAAAATTAGAAAACAGCACTGGAATTAAAAATTATCTTCTTAACTCCAAATAGCATTTCTATTTATGAACTGAAGCAAAAGACACTTGAAAATAAAGATCTCTCTTAAAATATCTATAATATTGACAAGTATAACCAAATTGGAGTTGACCTTGAAACTTGAACCAATGATAGTGTGAAAACTGACAAGAGAAAACAGTTAATTACAATGTCCCTCTTAAGGTTTTTATGTCTGTTAATACCGCAGTGAAAATCATACTATTGTTTTGAGGCTCAGAAGCTACAATGTATGTGATACCATCTAGAACATAGATTGGCATATAATAGGTGTTCATTAAATCTGATGTTATTTCAACAGAGAATGGTAGGCAGCATTTACAACTCTATAATGACCATAGGAAACCAGGGGTGAGAAGTCACCCTCACACCTAAATTAAAAACAGAGATCACCACAAAATAACAGAACGGGCATGTTTTGTCCTTGTCACAGCAAGCCTGTAATGCTGAGAAGTATCCCTTCATTTACAAATGGACTAAGCGATGAGTATATTGGCTGTGTGTCCAGTGTATGTTGTCTTCCTATTTAAAGATTATGGTGATTTAAGGACTCCAGAACAGGTAAGTCAGTACTAACTGCATTAATATGGGTTTTTCATGTTAGCAGTAGAGAGTGAACTTAAAATAAAGCAGTCAGAATTCAATTGCCTCTAGAGAACACTATAAAACATATATTTTTTGATAGCACTAAACATAAACACAAAATTACATTTCTTCTATGTTAGGGACTTCAACTAAAATACTGAAATAATAGTGGTCAACTAAACTACTGTGTCAAATATTTTTGAAGTTGTTGATTTTTATGCAATTGAACAATGACCATCATCACAGAAAGGGCTCCTTGACATTAAAGTCTCTGGACTGTTTTCACCATGTTCACATGAGGCACTGAATTGAAAGATTTCAGGAGTCTGAAAATGACCAGCTCCAAAGGATGGTAAAGCCAATAATTTATCACAGCATATTATTAAGTACATTAACTGGTACTGGAAAAATAAAGCTATTAGAATCAGGTGTTTAAGTTTTCTATAATTATTACAAGGGGAAACCTCTCTCCTGAAGGAAATCAGCAATTACTTTTGAAAATCCTTTTTAAAAAATCCAAACATCTCTTATAGGATTCTTACATAACTAAGGCACTAGTTTCAACATTTTTCAGATTTGTCTAAGGTTCTTTGGAGGAGAGGAAAAAGGGAACCATCTCTTTGATATAAGGTGCTTTATTTTAAATATTCACAAAATACTGTTACGGCACTCTAAAGATTTCTCATAGGCAGAGATCATTGGAGTAACATGATAAAACTAAGTTCAGTAAAAAATAGATAATAAATCAGAATGAAGGTACCTTTTCCTCCTAAAATCATGAGCAGCGTTGCTCTTTTGGTAACTTTAGCTTCTTGGCAAAGATTAATCAAAATGGTAGCATTGCCTTAGCTCAGCAATCAAACACAAGGGTGCTAGAAGAAATTAATTATTTACTGACTGAGTCTTTTGGGGATGGAAGAGCATTTCAAATAAAAGAACTAGAATATAAAAACAGGAGATGTTTTTGACTCAAACAATTTCCTCTCCAACTCGATGATTTTGTCTCTACTATCTGCAAAGCTGTTTAAAAAACTAGAATTCAATTTTCCAGACATCTTTCAGAAAATGAAACTGAGAGTGGTTGAAATCTTAGGTGACAGCTGAACAGTTGAATATTTTCAGAGGAATTTCTTGCATTGTGCTGCCATTGGTTCCTGAAGCTTTAGGGTTTCTGCCACAACCTGAAATCCAAATGGTAATGGGTGGAGAGTTCTCCCTTTTCTGATATTTGTAGCAGTGGAAGCATTGCGAAATTTTTGTTTTTTGTAAAATTCCTTTACCTTTTAAAATGCTTCTGTTTAATATCACATGATTTTGAATATAAGCCTCCATTTGTAAGGAGAGTTTCAATATCAAGGCTTTCATAAGGTTGCAAGGGAAGAAAAGGCCATCCCTGAGGTGTGTTGAGTCTAAACGAAGGACTGAATGCCCTAAACGCTGCTCACGTTGTCATAGCACTTTCATGATCAAGCGCCATAGTGTCGTAAACAGTGGTCTTTGACAATTGTGTACGAGGCCAGAAAAGTGGTTGGACTAAACGGGAGAGAGTTTTGATTTACATAAAAACACCCTGGTGGTTATCACCATAATGGCAAATGAAATACAGGGGGAAAAAAGTGTGTGGTGTTTTAGTGGGCTTTTGTAAAACATTTTGTAAAGCTCATTTGAATTTATGTTAGTGCTTGAAAACTGGAAGAACTTTGATTAATGGTGATCTTAGTAAAGTTACATTTTAGCCAGTTTTGAAATGACAGTGCCATATATTTTATAAAATTATTGCCTGTCTTTTCTGTAGAATGCACCTCTATACCAGGGCCAAGATTAAAGAAAAAAAGAGGGGAAAATGGGAAAATGTACCTCACAGAAGACTGGAACATTGTAAATCATCTAGGATCAGAATGCATAAAATTGGAAATTAAAAACTTATGAAGGATTTGTAGCTGGGCTTGGGAAATAGTGGATTTATACACACACACACACACACACACACACACACATATTTACATTTGTATTACCCATGAAAGATGTATACAGGGAACAACCTGATACCACTATAGCTTTGTCATTTCAGCTTTATAATGAAAGAAATTTACTAACCAAAACAATGAATAATACAATTAATTTCAAAAAATAGTCATGCCACATTCAAGTGAGTATATTGTAAACATTACAAACAATAGCCTGTTTTCAATGGCTCTGCTTCATTCGTGCAGCCAGTCAGTCCTCCTGTGATGTTTTGAGCCTTTGTTATATGCAAGGCTCTGTGCTGGTCATAGACAACACAATAGCGGGCGAGTTGGACATGGTTCCTGTTGCATGAAGTTTACATTCTGGTGAGGGAGCAAATAATTGACTCACCATAAGAAACACGTGTAGTATGGTATAGGGTGGGGGGTGGGGGAGAGAGGGGAATGGGGGACAAATGAGGAGAAAAGGGGTGTGAAGCTACAAGGAGTCTCCCAGACAAATGAGATGATATTATCACAGCTATTTTTTAATGCACTGGCTCAAGATATAATGCATAATAAGTTTCTAACTGCTTAAAAGGTACCTTCCCACAGGTCTTGGTTGCTCACTTATCAGCAAACTTAACATATAAATCACGTCATCTTTCATGATTATAGATAAAGCCCTAAGTCTTTTTCTTGTATTGGGGAGTTAACTCCTAGAACTTGGGAACTAAAAAGACATAGGACATTTGTACCAGGACTTGTTACTAAGAAATTAGAATAACCACTGGAACATCACCCCTCTCCAACAGAGGGGCTGTCATTACGTTCCTAAAGACCCATAGAGGGAACCATGTCATTATGTACCAGACAGGAGAAAGGACTGTCAGAAAGGCTTTTCCCCCACCTTTTTCTTAGGGATGGAATTGGGGCAGAGAAAGGGGCATGGAAAAAAGATATACTGGAAAGATGTCTGAACTTCCCTCAGACTGGAGAAATGAAGGGAGCCAGGTGTCCCCCTGGGATTTAGGTATCCATATAGGGGTGCTGCAGGATGCTGGCTCTGTGGTCAGAGGGGAAAGGCAGGAGGAAAACTCAGTAGCTGCCTGAAGTGATGCAGGGATGGGAAGATGACCACAGCAGCATAAAGCAAACATAACAGTACCGAAGACAGCAACACCATGGACCCAGGCCCTGGTGTTCTGACACTAAGTCATCCTGAGATTTCTACATGGTCTCACTGAGGGAGGAAAAGAGCCTCCCAAGTGACATGAATAATGTTTCCGTCCAGCCCTAGGTGAAAGAGGGGTGGGGAGGAGAGGACATCGGAAGAGTTCAAATATTAAGAAATAAATGTGATGGTTCTGCTTGTGATTTGGAGGTAGAAAGCTTTAGCAGACTCTCACTCCACTTGAACAATGAGAAAAATCTGGACAATGTACAAAATCATAACTCTCTTGAGCCTATCAGAAAGCTGAGCTGGCAAAGCATCCAGGTGTACTGGATCCTAAATTGTGATAACTTCTCCAAGGAGAGATGGGACACCTTTGGCATGGGGAAAAAGAGAGAAGAAAACAGCCAAAATGTTCATCAATTTTTAAAGGCAAACTGTGGGCCAGCCTGACTTCAGAATCTGAGGAAGCTACGGAACTAGGCGAGTCTGGGCTCATTCATGAAGTCTTTGCCATGGGCCCCAAACAGGTTGTACCAAGACTGGGGGCATAGCCAGATACTGGAGGGGACCCCCTTTGAGGCTGTTTTAGTTATCTTTTGCAGTGTAACAAACCCCAAAACTTAGCAACTTAAAACAGCAAATGCTTAGTATTTCACAGTGTCTGTGGGTCAGGAATCTGAGCGTGTCTTCACTGTTTCCTCTGACTCAGAGTCTCTCATAGGCTGTAGTCAAGGCGTCAGCTGGAGCTGTGCGCATGTCAAGGCTATGCTTGGCGAGGATCCTCTTTGAAGCTCACCCATGCGGCTTTGGTGGGATTCAGCTCTTCATGGGTTGTTGGACTGAGAGCCCCAGTTCCTTGCTGGCTGTTGGCTGGGGACTACCTGCAGATCCTGATCCCATGAGCCTCTCCATAGGGCAGTTCACAATGTGGCAGAATCGAGATGAGAGAGAGAGAGAGAGAGAGAGAGAGAGACTTTTATAACCTATCTCCCAAGTGACAGCCCATCACATTTGCCATGTTCTTTTCCTTAGAAGTAAGTGACTAGATCCAGCCCACACACAAGAGGATGGGATCACGCAAAATACACAACACACACACATGTCCTTAGACACATAAGAGTCAAACTGCCAATGTGTATCAAACTGCAAACTGTACCGAAAATACAGAGAAAAATCTTGAAGACAGCCAGAGGGGAAAAAAAAAACACATATACAGGAACAAAAAGAAGAATTAAAGCAGACTTATCGTCGTAAACTGTAAAAGTCAGAATTTTATACCCAGTGACAATATCTTTCAAAAATAGAGGCATAATACTTTTTCAGATAAACAAAAGCTGAGAGAATACATTGTCAGCAGATAATGCACCATAGGAAATATTAAATGAAGGTTTTCAGATAGGAGTGTGATACTAGATGGAAATTTCAGTCTACACACAGAAAAATGAAGAGTGCGATAAACAGTAAAAATGAAGTCAAACGAAAGTATTTTTTTAATTTTAGTCTTTTGAAAAGAAAATTGTGTTTAAAGCCACATAGTAAAAATGTACCGTGAGTTTAAAATATAGGTGGAAGTTTCAACACCCATTTACCCTTTGAATGCTATTTCAGCTTTCAGAAATCAATATAATTCACCATTTTAACAGCCTATAAAAGCAAAACTATGTGCTCAGCTCAATAGACACAGAAAAATAACCTGACCAAAGTCAATACCGATTCATCATAAAAATTCACACTAAACCAGAAATAGAAGAAATTTCTAGAATCTGATAAAGATTATTTGTGAAAACACAACAGCTAACATCAGATTTAATAGTGGAAGTCTGAATGGTTTTCCTCTAAAATAAGAAACAAGGCAAGAGTATCCACTCTTACCACCTCTATTCCACATTGTATTGGACATCTTACTCAGTGAAGGAAGACGAGAAAAAAGTAAATAAAAGGGATGCAAATTGGAAATAAAGAAATATGTCTTCATTTGCACATGATATGATCCATATATAAATATGAGAAATCCAAAATCAATTGTTTTTATATTCAGTAGAAACAAACAATAAGAAATTAAAACCTATGCTTTTTATAATAGCAATAAACCAGGAAATATTTGGACAGAAATCTAACAAAATATGTGTGAGATGCAAAATATTTGTAAAATAAAACATTGCTGAGAGAAATTAAAGAAGATCTAAATAATTGGAGAAATATGCCATTTTCATATGTCACAAAAGTTAAAATTGTTAAGATGTCAATTCTCCCCTAACTTATCTATAGATTTATGTACATCGGCACAATCCAACTCAAAATCCCAGCAGGTCTTTTTGTAGAAACTGACAAATCTTAAGATTTACGTGAAAAATCAAAGGACCTAAAGTAGTCCAAATTTTTGGAAAGGATAAACAAAGTTAGGAAACCCCCTAAACCTGATTTCAAAACTTACCGTAAAAGTATAGCAATGGAGACAGAATGGAAAAACATATAGATCCAGGAAATAGAACAGAGTTTAGAGATAAACTTACACTTGTATGGACAATTGACTTTATACAAAGATACCAAGGTAGTTCAGTTGCGGGGGAAGAGCAATCTTATTAAACAAATGATGCCTGAATGATTTGACATTCATGGGTAAAATAATGAATTTTAACCAAAGCCTTATGCTGTAGGCTAAATATAGCTCAAAATTGATTGCATTCCTGGAGATAAACCATAAAGTCATACAAATTCTAGAAAAAAACATAGGAGAAAATCTTTCCAGGTGAGAAAACTGTGGCTTTTTGAGGTTGAGGATCTTGCTGGAGTTTACAGAGGTACCCCCAGTGGAGGAGCTGTGATTCAGTCCTGACAGCTCCACTCCAGAGTCCTACTCACTTCTAAACTCTCTCCACACATTTCCCAGCTTATTAGCTACGGCTAAGTGAGGAAGCCTGCTGGTCAAGAAATAAGATCCTCGGGAAAGCCTCTTGTGGCTGGCTTTTCTTCTTCATGCCTTATTGCTATTTTGGTTCATCCCCTTTCTTAAACTACCATACCTGTTTCTTAGCGAGGGCCCGGTGCATTGCATACAACTGACTGAATTACTTTCCTAAATAAGCAATATTTAGGAAAGTACGATCCGTACTCACTCCTGCTGCACCAAGCTGCTGGCCTCTGTCTAGGCAGAACAGACCCTTTATGCAGACTTTACTGTGCTTGAAATGTACCCTGCTTTTGCTTCGCTGTGTCAGTTAGGGATGCTTTCAGCTATAAGTAACAGAAAACCAGACCATGATGTTGATGAATACTAAGTTGAACTTATGATCCTTTTTTTTTTTTTTTTGGCGGCTGGCCGGTACATGGATCCGAACCTCTGACCTTGGTGTTACCACACCACACTCTAACCAACTGAGCTAACCAGCCAGCCCTCAGATCCAGATAATCTTACTGCAGTCCTAGAATTTGTCAGACATGTGAATCCTGATTTAAATTTACTAAGCACCCAAGAATCTGAAGTGTGTAACTATAAATATAACTTATTAATGGACAATGAAAAATTTAATGGTCTAAATATAGCAGTCATATAGTCCAGGGTACCCCCTCCCAGTGAGAAAAAAATATCTAGGAAGCCAAATTTCAGCATGATAATGGGGAGTGTGAAGATAGACCAAGAGGAATGATCTGGGTGATTCTAGTAATTCCAATTGATTCTACCTCTAAATATGTCTTGAATCCATTCCTTCTTCATCTTCCCCGCCCACACTCTGCTTCTGGATACATCACTTCCCTTCTGAACGTTTTATGGCAACAGCCCACTCAGTATCATATTGGCAGGAGTGAATTCTCTAGAACGTACTCGTGTGATAGTGTAACGTCTCTGCCTGAAATCCTTTTATTCACATCCCATTCTTCTTGAGACAAAGCCCCAGCTCCTTCACAGGAGTTTTGATCCCCTACATGATGCAGACCCTCCAACCACTCCAGCTACCTCTACTGATCATCTCTCACTCACGCTCACTCATGCTGAGAACCTCCTTAGTTTTTTCCAATGCGTATGCTCTGTCTCACTTTTAATATGCTGTTCACTGTTCCTGGACCCTTCTCCACCACAGGGTCTTCGTCCTCCTATCTTCCTGGATAACTTCTATTGATCCCTTGGAAATGAGTTTAGTCCTTACTTCTTCTGGAAGCATTTTTGACTCCCTTTTACTCTAGTTAAATTGCTTCTGCTATCCTCTCATAGCAGCCTTTTTTTTTCTAGTTTATTAAATGTCTTTCCCACTGGACTAGTGGTTGATGAAGGCTGGGGTCATTCTCTGAAGGATCTGGAAAGAAGCTATGTTGATCTCATTCACCATAACATTCCTGGTACCCAGTAGAATGCACAAGATTCAGTAGTTGCTAAATAACATACATTCCAATATATGTAAGAATCAAATTATGATAAACTGATCATACATTTTTATACTTGCCAGGGAACTTAATGATCAACTTCTTATTGAATTTTCTAGATCCAGTGACAAAGTATGACTGTCACGTTGTCCATCTCTTTTTCCCCCTAAGTTAAAATCTCCTATACACTACTTTATGTATGTTATTGGTAGCAGTGAGTTTACGGACAGGATCTCATTCTCATTTCTGGAATTAAAAAAAAATTGTCTCAAAGAACATCCTGAGTATAATTTTCTGCTATGTATTATGGGCTCATTTTGTATTTAAAATATTAGGGATTCTTTCCGTCACCCCTGCCAGCAGACAAAGCCACTGCTCTCATCACTAGCACGATGGTGGCAGAGCTGACTCCTATTATTCTGAGGGAATGAGGAGAGAATTGGAAAGAATAAGAATGAGCTAGTCAGGGAAACAATGCACGTTAGAGGTATATAAATTTTTCCTGAATCTGAATCTTCATTAGTTGTTCCCAATTCTCAGTCCCAGATGGCTTTTCTCCCTCATTTCCAAGAAGAAAAATAAAACGTAAATTAGGTTTAAGAGTGAAAAAAAGAGGTAATCAATTTAGCTGAGATTTTAAAACATCTTCAGGACAAGTCATGACCATTTCTCATGCCACCCAAACACAGTCCTCCTTCTTGTTTGAAAATAACTCTTCCCATCTCACTTAGGGACTGTTCTCAGGTTTCAGGTTTATATTTATATTTGAAGCTTTGAAAAACATTAGATGCTTACAAAGAAACTTCTGGAAATACAGTATTCTAAAAAACAAAACATACTATGTTTCTGTATTAGTCAGCCTTTGCTGAAGTAACAAACAATTACAGAACTGCAGAGACATAACAACATCCCTATTCCATTACAAGTGACTTGCGGGTTGACCTTCTGTCTTCTCATTCTGAGATCCAGGCTTAAGGAGCTGTCCCTACCTGGGAGGTGCTATTCACATGGAAAAGTGCAGAAGTGCAAAGGCTGAGTCCAGTCATGCAACTGCATTTAAAGCTTCCACTGGGGTAGAGTACCTGGCATGCCTGTTCACATCCCACTGGCCACAGTGAGTCATGTGGCTAAGCCCAGGATCAGTGGGCCAGGAAGATGCAACCCTCTTATATTTATAAAGAAAGGAATTATTAAGAACAATAACATAATTACCACAATTGCTTATCTAAACACCACTTCTGCTAAAATTTTCATTCAGGAATATTTTTAAATACACCAAATTTATTACAGAGTTTTTATTTTAGTATGTATCTAATTTTAAATTTTAAATATTTTCTCCATATCATACTTTTCATGAAAATTATCTTTTGTGGCTATAACATTTCATTAAATTGAGGGACCATAACTTCTCTATTATTTGGCCATTCAAGTTTCTCCCAATCTTTTGCTCTTATTAATGATCACTAATGGTGTTATGAAAATTTTTGTCTGTAAATTTTTCTGGACATAAAATCCTTTCTTTTGACTAGATGCTCCGAAGAATAATAACTGGGTCAAAGAGTGTGAATATTTTTAGAGTTCTTAAAATAATTTGACAAATCGCTTTTCAAAAGTATGGTTACATTTTCTACTCCTATTTGCAGTGTGTAAGAAGGCCCATTGTGCTAATTTCTTACCAGCAGCAGTATTATTAATGATCGGAAGTATTTCTGAAACTATTCCTGCCCTAGGTATATTTGACTCTCCTTTTATTTTTTGCATCTCTTTTCCCTATTTGAGTCTTTCTCCCTCTACTAGGCTGAAACCTCACTGAAGGCAGGGACTCTGGGTGTCTAGTAACTAAATCCTCACCACCTGGCTTGTGCCTGTTTAATAAAGGCTGGTTGAGTAAGTCATCTACTGAATAATAAATAAAGGAGTTAAAATGGTATCTCAGGTTTTTTAAAGTGTTCATTTCTTTTATTACTACAAGGTGAACTTTTTTTTTTTTTTTTGTCCTTTTTGTCTTTTTTTGTGACCGGCAACGGATCGCAACCCTCAGTGTCACACCCGTACCGGACCGGGACCGGCAACGGGATTGCAACCCTCGGTGTTGTGCCCGCACCTCACTCAGCCAGTGAGCGGCCAGTCTGTATGTGGGATCCGAACCCTCGGCGGGAGCGCCGCTGCACTCCCAAGTGGCGCACTGTAGCAGTGCGCCACCGGGCCGGCCCCAAGGTGAACTTTTAATATTTTTATCGACTAGTTGTGTTTTCTCTTTTGTTAGTCGAGAGTGTTCTTACTTTTGGCCCACTTTCCTATCAGGTCTTAGTGCTTTTCTTATCAAAGTAAGTTAACTCATCGTATAAAAAAATAGTAGTCCTTTCCGATATAGCAAATACTTTTCTCCAATATGTGAGTTGGCCTTTAATTACTATTATATTTATTACTTAGAGATATTTAAACTTTTTATGTAATATAATCTTTCAATTTTTTTTTTGTAATTTCTCCTTTTGCCTTTACATATAGACTTTTTTTTTTCCTAAAGGTTTTATGGATATTTGCTTTATTCTTTTGTATTCTTTAATTTTATGTTTAGTTTTTCAATTAATCAGAATTTGTTTACCTGTGGGGAGTGAGATGAGATTGTCAACTGGTTGTTTCTCCTAAATGGTTGATGAATGTGTTCCTTTTAGGACACACAGACTCCCTTGTTACAGGACTTTGAATGGAGTTGCCTTCCAATAACAAAATTAAATGTACATTGTGTACTTTACATCTTAAACTACTTAAATTTTTAAAATTTCTTATATGATTAAGTGGTAAATCACCAAAGATTGATTTACCTTTATTATTTTTGATCATTAGTCTATGATCCTGACCCAAGTCCTTGGTCTGACTAATTTTTCCTGTTTAGCACTAATGGAACTGGACAGATCCACACAAATCTATCATTCCAAACAGAAAAACAACCCTAAGAAAGTGCCCTGATCTCAGTGAGTCAGCAGAGCCAACTTCACGTCTGAAGGAAATATTTAGCTCAGAATTACGTAATCTAAGTCCACTCTAATTTGAATTGTGAGGGTCATGGCCAGATAGCACATAGTATAGTGGATGGAATTTAATATGAAGTTACTGGCTGTTGTCGATTAAACATTGTTCCCAAGAGCAACTCTAGAGTCACCGTGACCTCCACCCTTCCAGGATGACTTCACCTAGAGAGGAAAAATAGGAGGGCCTGGGACAACTGGCTGCTTCAGAAACAGTACAATGGCACCTCATGGTCAATGGCTCAATATATGGAATCTGGAAGAAGGAAGGCACTACCCTTCAAGAAGCCTCTATAAAATCTGCTGTACAACATTGTGCCTATAGCTACCAATATTATATTCTGCACTTACAAGTTTGTTAAGAGGGTGGATCTCATGGTTAAGTGTTCTTAATGCAAACACAAAATGAAGCAAAGCAAAACAGAAAAACAAAACCAAAGGGGCAGGAGTAAATTTCTGAAGGTGATGGATATGTTTACCTTGATTGTGGTGATGCTTTCATGGGTGTATACGTATGTCAAAACTCATCAAATTGTACACTTTAAATGTATGCATTTTTTTGTATGTCAATTGTACCTTGATAAAGCTGTGTAAACAACAACAACAAAACTCTGTCCTGGGGGCAAACTGTTAGATGCTTTTAGAAGAAAGGACCCTAATCCAGGACATTGAAATCAGGGGTTTGGACTCTGGTGAGAGAATCGGGTCATCAGACACCAAGATAACCACCATTCCAGTGAATCCCAAGGTGCCTAGGAAAGCCCAGGACCAATCCAGAACAGCTGACCAAGGGGGTGAGCAGAGGGCCTTGGGCTTGGTGAGTTTAGGAGAAGCTTTGAACCACAAGGTGTGGAAACCCTGCTCTGAGTTGTAGGTGATTGTGGGAACTTTTGAGTTTCATTACTAGTAAAGTAAAGCCATTTGACATACAAGTGTGGAAGTATCAGGCTATCCAGTAAGATTTATTTAAATTAGTCAATAAATATTTCTTTTGTGCCTGGTATGAATGACAAGGCAGGGGATACCGCTGTGAGCAAAATAGACACAGTTGTCCCCTCTCGTGTTATTTATGGCTTAAAGGAGAAACAGACAAACAAATAAGTGTAAATAAGGAAGTAAACAATCACAGTGAGCAAAGTAATCTTTACAGCATAGCACCCTCTGATGCACTTGCTATTTTCTGGGTGTTTTCAGGGTAGACAGTTGACGTTGGCCACAGGTGCTGTAGGCTCTTTTATTTGAATTCTTGAAAACAAAAAGAATTCCAGCCTTATTCCTTTTTTCTCATTTTGAGAAAATGGTAACTCTTCAGTTTCATTAATTAAAAACAAATCAGTTTTTCCAAGTTGTTTCCTCACCTGCCCATCTTTGGTAGGCAGAATAATGTCCTCTCAAAGATGCCTAGAACCTGTGACTATGTTAGCTTCCACATGAAGGAGGAATTGAGGTTGCAGATACCATTCAGGCTGCTAATGAGCTGGCTTTACAATAGGGAGATTAGCCTGGGTTATTCAGGTGGGCCTAATATAATCACAAGGGTTCTTAAATGCGGAAGAGGGAGGCAGAAGTTAGTGTCAGAGTGACATGCTGTGAGAAAGACTCTACCAGACATTGCTGGCTTTGAAGATGGAGGAAGGGGCCAAGGAATGTGGGCTCCACTAGAAGCTGGAAAAGGTCAAGAAACAGGTTCTCTTCTAGAGCCTCCAGAAAGAACGCAGCCCTACCAATACCGTGAATTTAGCCCAGTCAGACCAATCAGATTCCTAACCTACAGAACTGTGAGATAATAAATCTGTGCTGTTTTATGCTACTCTTTGTGGTCATTTGTTAAAAGTAAACATAGAAAGCTAAAACACCATTTTATCACTTCAATATTGAAAGTTCCCTCCTTCCTTTCCTAATTCTGAAAAATAAATTAATTTTTTCTCATTTTCAAGGTGAGTGATCTCTCCACCTCTAGGCCTTACTTTATCAACATCTTTTTTCTTCGGAAAAATGTTTCTATAATCTCTCTTCTCTCCTCGGTCTATATGGGGAACTTTATTTCCTTCTCTTTTAGAAGTTACCGAAGAACTCCTAATTGTTTAATATAAAAGCTCCTATTAAATCTTCATGAATTTCACCCTTCCACTTTTTACTAAATTTTCTCGAAACTTTTTCCATTGGCTTGTAAGCCATGTCAGATAGAGGGGGAGAGAGAGAAAGGGCAGGCAGCACAAAGTGGACAGAAAGACGGGTATGTTTTCTGAGGAAAGGAGGTGGTAGTCACTTCTTTTCTGTCATTAAGTTCAGAAGTAAAACAACAGGAAGGGCAAAAGGTCATATAGTTATTAAAGGGATTGGAGTTAGAATGGATTACACTAAAGAGCTCTGGGAAGACCCAACCCCAAATCTTGGCAAGACCTTTTGGCAAAGTCTTCACCATATCCCAGTGGCTCAGATGGAGAAACATGGTCTTTAGATAATATCACAAGATTTGTCCTTAGCTGAACTCAGGTCTAGGGGTGCTAATTAATGAATCAAGTCAACCCAGGATGAAGAGGACTCTTCCGCTGTGATAGGTCTGTGCAGTCTCTCCCCGCCTTCTCCCACACACACTTCATCATGTGGTCATTTTTATTATCAGAAGCTTGCCTGGGGTGAACTGTACCACTTTGGGTAATGGAACTGAGAGAAGCTACCTGGCCCAGTAGGGGGACTGACCGCAAGCACTGTGAGGTAATTGGGTGACTGTGCTTTGTATTCTCATCACAGTCCTCTTCATTGTGAAGCAGTTCAACTCAAGGCCCAATGCAAGAGCAGAGAGCTGTTAGAAGCCACAAAAGTCTCACTACCAGGCAGAGTCACCTCTGGACTTGGAAGCAGAGTTAGTGGAAGCTACCACGGTTTTTTTTTTTTTTTTTTTTTTTTTTTTTTCATATCTGGATGTGGACTACACCTAAGTTACCTGATAAGTATTTTGGTATTTTCCTTTGGAAATTATAAAATCTCAGTAAGACTAGAGATCATCTAGTCATCTAAGATCATCTTTGAGATGATCTAGAGATGATATAGAGATGATCTAGAGATCATCTTTGTCATCTAAAGACAGTTTACATGTTTCCTTGCTCCCATATTTTGTGCTTTAACATTTGTGTGAAACTAATGAAGACTCATTTCTAAAACTAATTTCTTCCCCATCCACTTGCTCTTCACCAGGCCCTTCCGTCTACTGCTTCCTACTAGTGTTATCCTATTTCTATCGCCAGACTAGTCAGCAGCTCTTGGCAGGTTCTGACAGGGGGAGAGGGCCACAGTGCTAGGCACACAGCCCTGTCTGTGTAACTCCGGAGAGCAGGGAGGGGATGAACAGATGGGTGGATACTCCGGCGGGGCAAGCTGCAGCTCAGTGTGTAAGGAAGGTTCTCTCAACAAAATTGTGCAGCCATGGAAAGTGCTTCCTCATGAGCCTCCACACTCGCCCCCCCCAAGGAAGCTTTCCAAGGAGGCTGATGCAGGTGAGGCCATTGTGGTGAGAAGGTGGGTTACATCACCTCCAGTGGCCTTTCAACTTTATGTTGTTACGAATCTATGTTATCTTCCTATCTAAGTGTCCTGGGTGTCATCAATGCATTTGGGTAACTTGAAACTGAAGACTCTCAATATAACAGTCCCAGATCAAAATATAATCCTCTAAACTTAAGTATAACACAAATTAGTACAAAAGGCTAATGAGTCACCTTAGAGATAACCCACCTTGAAGGAGAGAGATTTTGCTGATGAGTTAAAGGCATCTCCAAAATATCATCAAAGAGATCATTTGAAGAGATCAATATAAAATGAGTATATGCAAATTAAAACTAATTAGTTCAAAAGTATGTTTTGTTTTTCCTGTTTGCAAAAAAGTACATATTCTCTGTCAATGAAAGCTATACTTTGCAAAAATATATACAAGTAGGAAGTAAATATTCCATGTTCTTTTAGAGATAACCTGTTAACAGCTTGGTGTTTTGTTTTTTATCTGAAAAAAATCCAGATATTTTTCTACACCCATATCAGAATATTAAACTAATTAATTTAAAAATATTCCCATGACAGAAGAGTATTATATTGCATAGCATCTTAAAAAAGGAAATTCCAGGAGTCGGTTCTTTTCCTGTGGCTCTAACCCTTTACAGAACAGAGGCTAAGCTGACTTTAAAGACCATTGCCAGTTCTGTATTCAGGAGCAGTTTGGAGAAGGACAAATCAGCAAGGTAGTATGATTAATGGACATATTCCTGCTGTCATTCATTCCTCTAATATTAATCGAACACCTATTTGTCTATAAGGGCATCACAAGGCTCTGGAGGTACAAGTCAGGTGAGACACTTTGGGAATACAACAGTGAATAAGACAGTGTCCCTGATATTGAGGAGCTAATAGCCTAATGAAAAGAGACACTTTTTGCTCCTGTATGTTTTATTCCTGTGTAATTCTGGACCATGCACATGCTGGCACTCGTACTGCATATCTAATTCAGCATGCAGGCTAAACTCTGTCCCTCCAGTATCCAAACCCACATAGCATGAAATGTTGCAAGAAGCAAGTGGTAGCTCCCATACCAAGAGCTAGTCTGTGAATCACTAAGTAGTGGTCTATTTGAAAAGCCTGTGTGTTCTGCTAAACCAGTGCTGGCAAAAGGGAGCAATAAGGTTGTAGCTTGAAATGTATGTCTATATCTTGAGAAAGTACTTCAATGCAGGTTTCTCTTTTAGTGTGATTCCTCATCCTCCCACCAGGGACAGGTTACAACACCTTCTGAGCTGAGCTGATGAGACTGTCAGACAGGCCAGAGTTCCCTGATGCTGGTGATGTGGGAGGCACATCCAAGAGAGGCTTTGCTCCCCCGCATTTAGGGAACTGATACATAAGGAAAGGCCCTTGAAGGCTATCAATTCAGAGGCTTCACACATAATGCATGGCATTGCTGAGATGTTAGGGGGGTCGCTAAGATTTCACAATGAAAGAAAGCTGGTCAAAACAGCCATGTCTACTGATTTCCAATGCAAAGTCAATTTTCCTTCCTAGACACAGGCTTGTGTTTTCATAATCAGATTTATGATGATCCCAGGGACTTGGCTGATAGCAGAACAAAAAGGAAATAGAATCTAAAGGGCGATACTGACTGGGCTGTGGCTCTATTTTTAGACCTGAACATCACAAATTGATGTCTTATCTGGAACTCATCTACATGCTGAAGTGATACATTATGAAACAGTCACAGAGTCCAGGCTTGCTGGGGCTGGTCCATGAAATCAATTACTTGAGCATTTTATTTCAGATGCTTGTTCCTTTATAGAGGATGTACTCTTTGCATAGGAATGTGACAAGACTCACATTTCCAGAGGTACAGCCTCAGCCAAGGTGAAGGTTACCTTCTCTGTTATACAATGCAGTCTTTCCATTTCCAAGGGTCTTGCTATTTACAGACAAGAGCAGTCCCCATTTGGAACTTCCAACCAGATTCTTATTTGCCTGATGCTCATCTGTCCCTTCTCCTTGAAACTTTTCTATGTTTCTGGCCGTACTGTGTTTGCGGTTATGAAAGTCACAAACAGGATCCAAGCAGGTGACTACACCTCACCTCCCATATTACTCTAGGTCGGAAGTTAAAAACTTGTGGCCATATCTAGTCCATAGATATGTTTGTCTAAATACAAGGGTTTTTTTTTTCACATTTTCAAAATCGTTTATTTTTTATTTGATCTTTCATTTTTAATATCTTTTTTACAGCTTTATTGAGATATGGTTGATCTAAAAATTGCACATATCTATTCACTATACAATTTGATGGATTTGAACATGTTCATGTACCTGTGATACTGTCATTGCAATCAAAGTAGTAAACATCTCCATTACCTCCATCAGGTTCCTGCGTACTTTTGCTGCTGCTGCTGCTTCCTCTTCTTCTCCTTATTCCTTTTCCTTCATCTTTCCCTTTTTTTGTGGTTAGCGTGAGATCTACTCTCTTAAAATTTTAAGTGCACAATACCATATTGTTAACTACAGGCACAATGTTGTACAGCACGTCTCTAGAACTTATCGTTATAACTAACTTTATGCCCACTGAACAACTCCCCACTCCCCCTCTACCCAGTCCCTGGAAACCACATTTCTATTTTCTGCTTCTATAAATTTGACTATTTTAGGTGCCTCATCTAAGTGAAACCATGCCATCATCTCACGTGTGTTAGGAAGGCTATCATTAAAAAATGAAAGATAACAAGTGTTGGCGAGAATGTAGAGAAATTGGAACCCTTGTACACTGCTGGTAGGGATGTAAAATGGTGCAGTCACTGTGGAAAACAGAGTGGAAGTTCCTAGAAAAAAATGAAAATAGAATTACCATATGATCCAGCAGTTTTACCCCTGAGTATATATCCAAAGAGTTGAAATCAGGATCTTGAAGAGATATCTACACTGCCATATTCAATGCAGCATTATACACAATAGCCAAGAAGTGGAAACAACCCAATGTCTTTCAACAGATGAATGCATAAAGAAAATGTGGTATAATATATAAAATAGGATATTATTCAGCCTTTTAAAAGAAGGAAGTCCTGCCATTTGTGAGAACATGGATAAGCCTGGAAGACATTATGCTAGTTAAATGAGTCACAGAAAAATGAACATAGTTTTCTTATATTTATTTGTTTGTTTAATTGAAACAATATTTAACAATTAGGAGATCTATACAAATCCTCATTTCTGGTTTATTTCAAAATGGTTTTGAACCTCAGAGCTCCAGGCTATCTCCCACCGTAGCAGTGTCAGGAGCTGACTTTAGATAGGAGGTGGGCTTTCCATTTGGCTTCAGCCCACAGCTTCTGCACTTCTTTACCTGCCTGGTCCCTGCAGACATTTGAGACCCTGCCTCCAATCTCCCTCCACCTCCTTGGATCCTCCTCCTTGTTGGCTTCCAACCTTGACTTCCTCTTGATTGATCATCAGTTTGGGAGAATTTCTCTCAACCTAACCTGGCATTCACTAAATATTTGGTTTCTGATCATCACTCCCCAGGGAAATATGTCAAAACAGAGGAGCTTCTTCTTACTTGTACACTGTTTTAAGGCCGGAAGGACAACACCCAAGTAGCCCAGACTGCAATGCCTGGTGGCCCCAGCCTCCCGGGAGAGGAAGACTGGAACACAGAATTCCTAACTGCTAGGCAGGATGTAGAAAGCAGGCAGTGTCTGGGAATTCCACTTTAATAAATTCTACAGCATCTGTAAAATTGTTCTAATATAATGGCATAGTTCATTGAAGGGAATATCTCTGGATAATTAGATAACATATTATCAAAGATGTACTCCGCAGAATGAGAACTCTCAGACATTGCTGCAAAGAAATGTGATTGAGTGCAATGTTTCTGGAAAACAATTTGGCAATGTGCATCAGAGTCTTAATAAGTCTCGTGCCCCCAATATTTCCATTATTAAGACTTCATTTTATGGTCCAGTATGAAGGCAAACATCACTCTACAAAGATTTCCATTCAAGCATTATTTATGATAACAAGAAATTGAGAACAATCTAAACATTTATTCTCCAATTGTTGGACAAGTACGAATTGGTTAATTCATTAGAAGGGATATTACACAGCCACTGAGAATGGTGTTTTGGAAGTAATTACAATCATATGGGAGAGATATTAATGTTGCAAAGCCTGGACATTTTTTAAAGGCAGGTTATAAAACTTAGTGTTCAGTATGATCTCAATAACATTTATGTTTTTGTAGGTGTGTTTTGTGTCTCTAGCAGCAGCAGTAGTAGTAGCATAGTAGTAGGGTACTAGGAAGAAGAGTATTATTAGCAGTAATAAACTTTGGGGGTATCTGTCCATTTATCTCTGATAAATTACCCACTATCCACACTGAAGTCTGGGTCCTCAGTTGCCATGTTGTTCAGTGTGACGGTTTCCTCACCACAGTTGACTGGACCAAAGGTGAACTTTTGGCACAAGATTGGGAAAACAGATGGACTCCCCCAGGTTGGGGAGAACAACCTTCAGTTGTTCTTAATGGAGAAAGAAGAAGATAGAGTTAAGACCTACGGGGTGACCATGTTTGTCTGTCTGGCCTGCGAAAGCAAAGAAAGCAGGTGTATTAGTCCATTTTGTGTTGCTATAACAGAAATACCTGAGACTGGGTAATTTTTTAAGAACAGAGGTTTATTCGGCTTCTGATTCTGGGACAGCTGCATCTGACATGGGTCTCAGGCTGCTTTTACTCATGGCAGAAAGTGGCAGGCAGCCGGTGGGTACAAGCAGATCACATGGTGAGAGGAAGCAAGAGAGAGTGGAGGTGCCATGGTCTTTTAAATAACCAGCTCTCACGGGAACTCATAGAGCAAGAACTCACTCACTACCCTGCCTCCCCCAGGGAGAGCATTAATTCATTCATGAGGGATCCACCCCCATGACTCAAACAGCTTCCAGCACTGCCACATTGGGGATCAGATTTCCACACGAGTTTTGGTGAGGACAACACATCCAAACTCTATCACCAGGCTACTGCAGAGAGGGATGGAGCCTCTACTCCCTGTGTTTCTGCTTGCCTTCTAATTTCCAGTACTAGTCCCATGTATGGTTCAGCTGCCCTTGTGTTCCCTGGAATATCTCCAATGTGTTTTACATACATTCCCATTTTTGTTTAAATCAGCTCAAAATGGGTTTCTGCCATTAGCAATTGATAGAATATGTGATAAACAAACATACGTAATCAACAGTAGCAAGAGCTTTTCAGAGTGTTAATGATGGTGAAAAATCACACATAACTTTTATTTTCTTATTTATACATTTCTGAATATTTAGTTTTCTAAGGGGAGCAATATCACTTCCATAATAAAAAATAATGAAGTGCATTATAAGGGAAAGAAATATTTACTTCTAAAGAAATGCTCGTTTTTCCTCTTTTAATAGAAAGAACTTCACTACAAAATATGCTACTCAAATATTCTCAAATTTAACTCTGTTTCCTGCAGAGGAAAATGAAATTTACCTTTTAAACAGCCCAGTGTTAGAGAGTTGGTTGAGTTCTCATGAAGGCCTGATGTGACCTCAAGTAGACCAAACCCCAGATCTAGAGATGGGCCCTGTTGACCTAAGAGCGGGATGCCATCTCTTTTGCCAATGATTGCTTCATGAGTGGGCATGTGCTCCCATCTGGCCAAGGAGACTAAAGAAGAGGTTCTTGGGACTTTCTTTTTTACTCTTCCTGAAGTTCAAGAAGTGGCCCTCTCTGTCTTTGTGGGGAATTTGTCATGTATAGAGGGGAGACCCAGAGCAGCTGCATCTTATTCCTGCTGAAGGATGAATCCCACACCTAGAGGAGAGGAAGTAAGAGAACTACAGGCATGTGGAGCTGAAGTTGCTTGCTGCACCAATCCTGAAGTCCAGCTTGCCTTTGGACTTCCAGTCAAGTATGCCAATAACTTCCACAGTGGTTTAGCTAGCTTGGATTGAGCCTTCTGTTTTTTAGAGCCACAGCTTCTTGACATTCTTAGGAATTTAGAGATATTACCATATAATCTCCCTCATTTATTAAGATCTAGTCTAGCATTTTTACAACTTTTCCATTTATCTCTATTCCACCCTTTCTGTCTCGAATCCAGTTTCCCTTATTTTCAGCATATTGTAATGTGGCTCAGTTTGTGAATAGCACACGTGTGGAGCCTACTCAAAGACATTTGTAAAATCAAAATCTGCTATTTCTGCTAGTTCTCTCTGACCACACATCTATATTCTGTTCACCCCTCATGCCCCCCACCTCCATCCCCAGCAAGAAGCATCTATGCTTTTCTCTTCTGGAAGCTATTGCCACTATGGCAGGAGATCACTTAGTCAGCCTAGCCTTTGTCTAGCATGTCCTAGCTTGTCTTTTTGGGAACTGAGCCCTGGGATGTCTCACTTGCTACCTTGAGTTGACTTCTGGAAGTCAATTGGGAAGAAAAGTTGATACATTCTGTAGTTATTCATTGTCTCGGTCTGTGTTGGTCTATTCCAAATAGCTTATAAAGAAACAGGTCAAATTTAAATAAAATTAAAGCAAAATTCTTATGTGCTATAGATTCTAGGATAAAGTGGTATAATCAACATCAATGATAATGCTTCTGAAGAAAATTTAGCTGTGAGAGCCCTTTGGAGACTTGATTGTACTAAGTTCCAGTAAATCAGTCCCACTTATGTAAGAAATATTTATTCAAGGACTTTTTATCAATTTTACATGATAATCAGTTGAAAGGAGAAATATAAATGGAAGAGAATAATTTGAGCTCAGCCACCATGAGAACACATCAGAGCATATTTTGCCAGAGGCAAGTGAAGAAAAACTACATCTTAGACCTCAACTTCCTAACCTCTTCTTAGTACCGTACAAAGAAAAGAATTTTGCACAGTAGCAACTTCATATGATTTCTGTATTTCCAAAAGCCTTAATAAATGATTAGATTTATTAAGTTTTATTTAGATATTTTTTTCAGAATCTTTTTATTTTAGATTATACATATTCATGGGGCACACAGCTGACCGTCAGTACCTGTGCCCAAGATGTGATGATCAGATCAATACTATCAGCATGCCCACACCTCAAATTGCAATTATTTAGACTCTTAATGATACATTTAAATATTTTGAGTTCTTGGGTTTCCAAGGAAAGATGGCGACGGGTCTGAGCGGCCTGCCAGGAGACAGCGCGATCCTGTGAGCCGTTTGCTGTGATAC
>NW_007726524.1:655226-679101 GCF_000696425.1 Galeopterus variegatus | reverse complement strand
GTATCACAGCACACAGCACTCAGGATCGCGCTGTTTCCCGACACGGGTGCTCCAGACCCGCCGCCATTTTCCCTCCTTCAAACGTCCAGGTCCAAGGGCATGGAAGAGCAGAGACCGCAGACGAGGTAAGTCGGGATGAAAGTTGTAAGGGAGAAGGGAGAAGGTAGAACAGGTTGTTCTCGGCAAGGAACCTAGGGAAGCCAGCGGGATGGCGAGAGCAGCCTCCCGAGTCCTTCGGAGTTACGCCGCACCTCAGCCCCTTCCCCTCCCTCAGCTCGAATCTTCCTGCCCCTAGCAGAGGGCCCGAGGACCCCCACGTAGACCAGCACCGTCCAGCTCCACCATCCCCACGGCCCCCGCCAGACTCCTGTCCGAGAAAGGCCTATTTTCTGTTTTTTGATAAGAGCCATCCTAATTGGTGTGAGGTAGTATCTTATTGTTGTTTTGATTTGCATTTCCCTAATGATTAGTGGTGTTGAATATTTTTTCATGTATTTGTTGGCCATTTGTATATATTATTTAGAGAAATACATATTTAAGTCCTTTTCCCATTTTAAAATCTTGTTGCTGAGCTTTTTCTTTTTCTTCTTCTTTTTGAGTTGTAAGAGTTCTTTACATATTATGAATATCAACCCCTTATCATATGTGTGATCTGAAAATATTTTATCCCATTCTGTGGGTTTCCTTTCCATTCTGTTAATAGTATTGTCTGATGCACAAAAGTTTTTAATTTGTGGTGAAGTTCAATTTATCTATTTTTTTCTTTTGTTGCCTGTGCTGTTGGTGTTATATCTGAGAAATCATTGCCAAATACAGTGACATGAAGCTTTCCCCCTATGCTCTCTTCTAAGATTTTTTTTATGGTTTTAGCTCTTACACTCAGGCCTTTGGTTCATTAAGTTAATTTTTGTGTATGGTGCTAGATAAGAGTCCAATTTTATTCTTTTGCATGTTGATATCCAGTTTTCCTGGCATCATTTGTTAAAAAGACTTTCCCTTCCCCATTTAATGGTCTTGGTACCCTTGCCAAAAATCACTTGACCGTATCTGTAGGAGTTTATTTCTGGGTTGTCTACTTTATTCCAATGGTCTATATATCCGTCTTTATGCTAGTACCACACTGTTTTGTTTATTGTAGCTTTGTAATAACTTTTGAAATCAAAAAGTGTGAGACCTTTATGCCATGATGGGAGTGATTTCTTGGGATATAAATCTGAAGTGCCCATGGGATGGCAGAGGATGAACAAATGAATAACCTTAAAAGCAAAGGAAGCTGTGTGATCACTGACAGAAAAAGTTGTTGAATCATCAGGTGTATCTCTTCTGCTTCTGCTAGAACCATGAAGATGAATAGAGATTATCAATTCTATTCTTCCTCTCTGCTTTAATTCCTTGAACAAATTATGATTAGGTTAGGATCCACAGGATAGAAAATACATAGAAAAAAGTTAGAAGTTTATTTCTATATTGTGAAAGGAAGTTTAGAGGTGGGCAACCCAGGGATGATGTGTAGCCACACAAACTTGTCAGGCACCCAGGTTATGTACAGCTCTCTGTTCTATATTCCATGTATTGTAGACCTCATCCTCCTATTCCAAGATGGAAACTGGATTTCCACTTATCACATCACATTGCATCATCATATAATCACATCATATTATGTTACATCATAGCAGTAAGAAGGAAGAAAAACCCTAAACCACTCCTGTTTTGTTTTGTTTTTTTGTCCTTTTTTGAGACCGGCCGCACCGCGCTCAGCCAGTGAGCGCTGTGAGCACACTGGTCATCCCTATATAGGATCCAAACCCGCAGCAGGAGCGCTGCTGCGCTCCCAGCGCCGCACTCCCCCGAGTGCGCCGCGTGCTCGGCCCAACCACTCTTGTTTTAACGAGACTCCCAGGAGGAATCACACAACCTTTCCACTGACCATTCATTGGCCAGACCTTGGTCACATGGCCACACCTTTCTGTTAAGGAGACTAGCAAGTGTAGTCTTTTGACTAAGTTAACCCTGGGGAGTTGTATTAGCAAAAAGAAAGAAGAAAATGGTCATCAAAAGTCAACTTGAAGTTTCTGCCACACTTTTGAATACCTTCAACATTGAAGTCTGTACACATGAACTCCTTTGACTCTTTATTCTGTGTCCTGCACTGTTAGATATTGATGCAAATAAGATCATAAAGCTCCAAATGCTGGATTGTCATAGCTGCAACAGAGCAGGAAATAAGTCCTAAGGGGCTTTCAGGAATGCGGATAAGTGTTTCTGATGAGGTCTGGGCTTTTAACTCAACCCTACACCACTCTCCTTTGGGGTGCCCATCAGTAACCTTGCACTGGCAAGAGTATGTGTGATTTTTATTTCTGCATGCTAGTTTGCCTTTGTAGGCACATTGCTTTATTTTTAGGTGATTGTATGTAATCTCATGACACATGACCTACAAAAGGGAGGGCAAGGTTGAGCAAAGCATTAGGTGGAAATTGATGTAGCCCATCTGGCCTGCACCTCTGGTCCATAGAATCCTGACTGCAGCGGTTTCTTGGAGTTTGCAGGGCCCAGAGATCTGACTACAGAAAAATCTGATGGGAATATTTAACCTAGAGCTAAAAGATTCAACAAAAGGATTGAAAAGTGAAAATGAATACAAAATTTGCTACTGAGTTGTTTAATAAAGACACTTACGTCCACATGCACACATTATGGATAATCCTTCTTCCTAAAGAAATTACTGGAATTCTTGGTTTGGTGTGGTTAAAGAGATTCTCTTTGTCCTCTTCCAGTTCAGATCCTCTTCTTTATAAATCTCTCTTCTCTGTGTCCAGTTTGTTGGTGTTCTTTGCCTTTGCTTTAGAACATTGCTTCTTTGATTATGCACTTTTAAATGTTGATTGCAGATATTTTTCAGAATTGCTATCAGCAATGTCTCAGATTCACTCTTTCCTCCAAAGTGATTGTCAGTTATATTTTTTAGCTCCAGCAGTGTACAGGTACATGCAATGCTAAAATTTAGTAAGGCTCCCTCTCCTTCAAAATGAGGGCTGCCATATTAAATTCTAGGGAATATTGTCTGTCTTTTGCAGGTTTCATGACGTCTGTTCTCTCTCACTGAAGCTTATTGTTGATAATCAATGGCTCAGTTATTAAGTAGTTATCATGCACCTAAAATGTGTTTCTATCATTAGGAGTCTGTAATCTGGTCGATAATAATGATTCTGGAACATTCTTGGAAGTTGGTCTTCCAAAGTAGATATAAGGACATCTTGAAGCACTTTTTCCCCTCAAGTTGGGAGCCACATGTTTTGCTTTTTCCAAAGTTTTTCAGGTAGCTGGATTTGGAGAAAAAAGTTTTCAATCAAAGTATTTTCAGTTAGGTTAGATATTTGTTGACTATTGGACAGTATGCATGATCAATACATGTTCACTGACCCATGTCCCCTTCCCCCAACATGCTTTAATCTCTGTAATTATAAAGTGAAATTTGTTACTTTTTAATTTATCTGAACAGTTCTGAGAGAGTTGTGAATGAAAGTGTTGAAAGAGCATTCTAGAGAGTAGAAAAGAACTAACGACAGAGGTCCCAGATTCAAGACTCAAATCTTGAGATGCGTTTGTGAAATGTGGATAATAATAATATACTCACTTTATCCATCTCCCAGAATTACAAGGAGAATCAACTGAGATAATGGATGGAAGAGTGCTTTGTAGACTATAAAATACTATAGAAATATCAGTTGTTATTACAACTTTCATGCTAATGTTTTCCTTCGCTTCTTGCCTCAGAGTAATAAAAAAGTTTTTAACTTTAATTTTTTAAAACTTCATCCTCAAATAGCTTTGCTTTAATTTAGTTACAAGTGATAAGAATCCAACTTAAAGTAACAAGCAAAAAGGAGAACTTATTAGCTTATCTTACTGGGAAGTCAAGTCTGTCTTCAGGCACAGTGAGATCGAGGAGCTCAAATGATGTCATCAAGACTCCCTCTCCGTCCCTCAGTCCCTGGATTTGCTTCCTTCTGTGTCTGAGCCATGTCCTTTTCTTTGGACTCAGGTTTCCTCCATGTATTCAAGGAGGATGGCTACTGATATCACCATGGAATTCAACAGAAAGGGAGATGCTTTCCCCTAGTGTCCATACCTCAGTTGCAGGGAAGAATACTTGGAATGGCCCTGTTTGGGTGACTGCTGGGAGTGATATCTATCACCAGAGAGATAGGTTTCCTTGATGGTGTGGTCTGCTTACTGTGCTGACTCCTGTGGTCCAGGGAGAAGTAAGGGTAGAATCTTGTGGCTGACCATCCAGTTAGAGGCACAGGGGTGGGAGAACGGGGATTCCCCGAAGGTAAGCGTATTGGACAGAAGTGAGCTCTGGGTGCCTTTTGCAAAAGATGACATCAGGAATGTCACTGAAGAGGAAACACAAATAGTGAAACACATACTCAACTTCATTAGTAGTCAGGGAAATTAAAAAGCACTATGAGATATTACAATATACCAACGAGGTGGGAAAAGTTAAAAAAGTCAGACCGTACAAATTTGTAGAGGATGTGTAGAACAACGTTCTCTGTAATATATTGATTAACATGTGACCTGGTATAACTGCTTTGGAAAATAATCTGCTATTATTATGAAGAATGAACATCCATAAATGTCATGATCTAGCCATTCTATGCATAAATATATGCTAGAAACTCTGCTCATGGTGCACTAGAGACATGCAAAAATTATCATCCTTAGCAGCAAAAATTATCTTTAGTAGAAAAAAATTTTAAACAACTTAAATGTCCTTCAGCAGGAGGATAAATAAATAAATTGCAAAGTAATCCTACATGGAATACTACACACCATTGAAAACAGACAGTGGCAGCAGGAACCAACACTGACCAAGCTTAGAAACATAGTGTTAAGTGAAAAACAAGTTATAAAAGACCTATTACAGTATAGTATTATTTTTGTGAAACTCAAAACAAACAAAAAAAATATAATAACATATTGTTGTGCTAAAGAAGAAAAGCAAGAAGAAGATAAATACAAAATTTAAAATAGTTACCTCTGGAGTAGACTGACTGGCTCAGAAATGGTAATGGTACATATATATATATATATATATTTTTTTTTCTTAACATGGAGGTGAATTTGCAGATATTTGTTTTATTATGCTTCATGGCACACATATACATGTGTAAAATATTACACATTTTATATTCTAAAATATTAAATAATAGAAGCATGAAAAACAAAACATGTACTCACTACAAGTTTTCCCAAACTAATTAAATCAGAAATGTTAATTTCAGTAGATATTAATCTGTGTGTAACTAAGGAAATCTTGGCTTCAAAGTATGATTTATAGGATTGTTGTTATTAATTGGATACACTAAAAGTTTAGCTTGGCCAAGTAACTAATGGAATATTTGATCAATTACCAAACTTTGAAAGACACAAAGAAAACAACAAAGGAAGGACATGCCCTTTCAGCCTGACCAAATGGAAATTTGGATTAAGCAGAAAAAATAGGGGCTGGTTTAAGAAATATACTTTGAATATTTAGAGCAATGTTTCCACCTCACAGACATTAGATCATGGAATAGTTACCCTAGGGGGGCTTCAAAAGATTCATGTTTTGCATCAATGGATGTTTAGTTGGAGAATAAAAGTTAACATTGGGTATTGACAACGTGATTTTTAACTCACATGGGAAATTTTTAACTCCTATGAGAATAGTTTGAATTTGTACATCTGTTAAGATATTAGAACTGGATTTTTACATAGCCTGGCATTTTCCTCAAAGGAATTATGGCTAGGCAAGGAGCAAGGAGAATTACCTGTAACAAAGAAAGATGAAAGAAGAGGGATAGAAAGGAGGAGGAAACAATGAGGGAGAGGGAGGGAAAGACAGAGAGAGAGAGAATAGCATAGTGGAGGGAGCAGAGTCTGCGGGTTCAGTCCTGGCTCTGCCACTTACTAGCTGTGTGACTTGGAAGAGTTTCTCAACCTCTCGGATGTTCACTGGGTACATCTCTA
This sequence comes from Galeopterus variegatus, assembly GCF_000696425.1. Classification (NCBI taxonomy): domain Eukaryota; kingdom Metazoa; phylum Chordata; class Mammalia; order Dermoptera; family Cynocephalidae; genus Galeopterus; species Galeopterus variegatus. The sequence continues at coordinate 673,083 of NW_007726524.1, read as the reverse complement.
CACTGGGATACCAGCTACCTCCTGTCTGCTCTGTTCTTGTGAACACAAACTTTGCAGGCAGATGGAATATGACCCAGGAGTGACCAGTAATGAAGTGCAGAGAAGAAGAGCTATGTTCTTAATGATCTTCATGTTTGTGATGTATACTATACTTTAAAAGAGCATGATTACTGTGAACATGGCTATGTGTGAATGACTAGCATAAATGAACAATTTGAAAGTATGATTTGGAGAGGGTGGGATTTACCCTCTAAGTGAAGTAAGGGATAGGCTAGGGGGTGGCTAAAATGCCCCAATATAAATAAAAATAACTTAACTTTTTCGTTGGTACCTGCCCTATGGTTGAGCTAAGCACTGTCCTGCTCTGTTTAATGCAGGTAGTGTGTCTGGCATGTAGATGGAATGTGTGTCATGCACTCTACCATGTTTTGTTGTTCTTTCCCAATATTAAATGATGCCATACTGGTGGCTAAAAAGGAAGGTGAGATGGCGCTGTTTCCATTGTTAGTGTGTTAAGTGTGCAAGGATTCTGTTTTCAGACAATCAGATACCCTTCTCTGTTTTTGAAAGCAGTGTTGATAGAAGAAAGAACACAGGCTCTGGAGAGAGGCACACACACCTGGTTTTCATTTAAGTCTTCTTGCTTCCTTCATTTACAGCTGTGTGACCTCAGACAAGTTACTTTACCTCTCTGAAAAGTGAGATAACACCATGATTTATTTTTGCTGCCTCCTGATCTTTGCTCTTTAATCTTGACTTTTGCTATTTCCCTGTAGAATTGACCATTCCATTTGGGCTTCCTCATTTGAGATGGGGTCCGACTCTGAAAGGCTAGATCTTTCATCGCCCACTTACTGCTCACTCCCTGTTGCCTCCAACCCCAGTGGAGCTCAAACAGAAAGTCCTCAGCTTCATTGCAATTGTGATCATCACTATTGATGAGTGTCTGTCACTTGGGGCATATCATAATGACAGCTTCCTCTTGAGAGGTACTACTGTCAGCAAAATTGTTCAGTAATTTTGTATGATGACAAAGATCTCCCCCTGACCCCCTGTCCTGGGATTTCTACCCTAGTGCCCTGTTTATTCTGCTCCAGGGGAGTGTCACCTCTCACACGTTTTTCCTGAATGAGTCTTCAGCCCCTAACCCCTGCCTTCTATTCAGCTCTGGGCTGGAAAGCACAGAACAAAATTCCCTGTTTTTATTTTTTATTTATTTATTTATTTATTTATTTAGTTTCTCCTTTAAGCTGGAGTTGGAGTATTAGTACCAATTACTCAGACTGGAGCACATTAGCCACCCTCTAGCCATCCTATCCTTTACCTCATTTACGGGATAAATCCCACCCTCTCCAAATCCTACTGCTCTGACCTCTCTTGTCTCTTCCAAGGACAAGGCTCTTTCTACTCAGAAAATAGCCAAACTTCAAGGGTCTTGGCAGCTCAATGCTACTTCTCTCCAAAGGACTCCAAGTGGTTCCCTTGGCAACCCCTTCACTCCTCCCACCAGTATCTTCTGGCACCACATCTGTGGGGTCTTCCTGGGAGCAGAGGAAGGGCAGGGTTTGTCTCCATCCTGGACAATTCAGGACAATTCAGGACAATTCAGGACAATAGGTCTCCCACCTATTCAATTCTTTGCTGTCGGCCTCTCCCTGTGTGTTGAGTCTGGAGAGGGGAGGCGGAGGCGGGAGCCAGCACATCTGTGTCACAGGGACATGCATGCAGCCACAGGTGCTGTGTGTTCACGGACTTGCTTGCAGATGAGTCCACTCACCCGGACTCAGCTCACTTATTTAATAATAATGCTTGGTGAAGGGAAGGACCGATAGGTATTAAGCAGTAATTCATGCCCCATATATTTGTGTTATCTCCTTTAGTTTTTTACAACCCTATTTCAAGTGGTTTTCTCCATATCACAAATGGAAGCTCCATGCTCACCTTCAGGGACATCAGACTGCAAGACAGGGGGTCTGCCCGCTAACCCACACTATTGCCTGTTTGCCAAAACACACAGATAATCCTACTTGGTTGTTGCCTTAAACTGAAACCTCAGGAGGAGAGTCATGGAACGCATTTTACAGATGAGGAAGTTGAGGCTCTTTGGCTTGAGTAGGAAAACTGGGCCAGAAAATTGGGTAGAAGGGCTTCAAGTCCAGTCACCAGAGTGTCACATGTAGGGAAAGGAGAAGACACTTTCTTGTGTTATCCTACAAGCAGAATTGATCCCTGAGGAAAGCTGCAGGGAGACAGATTTTTGGGCGAACGAACTGAAGAATGAATTCCTAAAACTGTTCTGCAAGGTCTGCTCCCCCACCCCCCTACATGAGATATGGTGAGTGTGTGGGAAGTTGGCCAAGTTGAACTTTAAGGACCAGTTCAAGAGCTTTTGACTTCATGGTTTCAGAAGTTTTTTGCTTCTTTTCACAGAATTATAGATGATCCCACACTAAAGCCAAGACCAAGACCAGAATCCATGCCTGGGAACTGCAAGTGCCTCACTAGAGCAAACTTGGAGGATGGAGACCATAAATGATTCAACTGCTGCTCTCTGGTGTGAATCACCCAAGATTCCAAGCGATTAGCCTACTGATTTTCTGCACTTGGCAACAGCCTCTCTGCTATGTGTGATGTGATTTTTGAATGCAATCCTTATCACAGGCAATCTATTATTTTGTTTAAAAGGCTCGTCAATTTTCTAAACTTGAAAAATAAATACTCCCCAGGAATGCACAACCGCAGACCTCCTTACATCCTAAAGGAAAGAGACATCACCATTAGCTGCTAACATTTCCCTTAATCTACCCCCTTCTCAGCTCATATGCCTACAAAGAGATGCTCCCAGAACAGGCGTGTGTTTTTCAAATGAAATTACAGTTAATGATACAAAATATTTACATTTATGCCACAAATCCAAACAGCCACAAAACTTTATTTCTCCTTTTGTAGTTTCAATATTTAATTAGAGATGAAGCATCAGAAACCTGTAGGAGAAAAACACCCCATTATTTTTTAAGTTATACTATATTTACAACCCATTTCCACCTGCTCCCTTTGTCTCCACCTGTCTCCGCTGCACAGAGATTTGTCGCAGCCATCCCCTCAGGAATACAGCTGTGTCATCATGTACCGTGGCATCCTAATATTTCATTCTAAGCTTTAAACCAATTAGCAATGACTATTGACTGTGCTGACTCATGGGAAGGGAAGGGAGAATGTGTCCTTCAGGTAATGAACTTCTTTGGGGACTTGACACATATTTCATTTTTTAGCACTGTTGGTTTTCCCTTGCCACATTTCCCTGGATGTGGCTTCGTTTTGCTTCATTGTGCTAGGAGGATTATACAGGGATTAATATTTGTGGAGTAATCACGTTTATGTAAGTAACAACAGGAATTGGTCCAATGCACGGTAACATCCAAGGCCTCAGGGACACGCTGGAGCATTCAGGTGGATCAGGCTCAAGCGGGATGTGTCCTTTGAGGGGAATGCTGAGTGCTCCTGTGCTTTAGCTCCCCTCTAGTCTACTGGTTCTCCCATCCCAGCATGTGTCGGAATTAACTGATGGACTTGCTAGAACACACCACTGGGCCCTCAGCTCCAGAGTTCTGATTCAGTCGAGCTGGGATGGGGCCTGCCAAATCGCCAGGTGAGTCTGATGCTGCTGGAATAGGGACTGCACTTTGAGAACCACAGTTCTCAAGGGTGTCATGATTTAACTCTTTTGCCAGATGCATGAGCATCCCTTAGATAATAGTACAAGCCAAGGTCAAACATACCTTTGTGAGATTAAACCTAGGGTTACAACTCCAAAGCTTCCAGAGCCAGATCGGTGTTGTAAATCACCTAAGTGAATGGAACGGGCCATAAGGCAGAGACAGCCAGGAGTGGTGGGACCTGTGGGGACTTAGAGAGCTCAGGCCCCATCCTAAGGGCAGACTCATCTGAGTCCTACCAGATTGTGACATGTGGGAACTGGAACTTCTAGTTTTACAAGAGGAGCCCAAATCCAGATGTTTAAAATGTGAAATGTCTCTATTTCAAAATGGAGGCTCTGCATAGATGAGACAAATCTTGGTGTGAGTGAGAGCTGCAGCTGGCCCTCGGCTTGCCAGTTTGCAATCTCTGGCCTAAACACATCTACCAAGCATTTTTTCCCAGAGGGCAGACAGGTTTATTACACATGCACAGACTTTCCTTAGGGGTTCCTCCAACCTTGCCCCTTGCTTATCCTTGTCCAGTGGGTAACTTGGGTCCTGAGTTCTTATCTGGGTCTGTGTGGTAAAAACTTAAAGATGGAGACTGGGGACATGCTGGCTCAACACCTTAGTGGGCAACTTGAAGGGGGGCCATGTGCAAATTACATGGGTTGATATGACTCAAATGGACTAGAGAACATGATTTAAAAAAATAGGAGTCAAGGTGCAGTTGGGTCTGGAGCGATGTCAGTGCTTATGTTGGGCAGCAGTAGATTTCTATGGAGAAAACTCCTGCAACCTAAGGCAGAAGGGGAGCAAGGCTCAGGCAGCCTGGTCTCATCCCCTTTGAGGAGGACATTTGTCCTAGGATCTCATTTAATCCATACAGCAACATGATGAGGTTATTATTGCCACTTTGCCAAAGATATAGCTGAAGTTCTGAGAAGTTTTGCAGTCATTAAGTGGTTGAGCTGCAACCTGAACAAAAATCATCTGCTAGGAAGGCAAGTGACCCACTACCCTGGACTCTGGATCATGCACTCCGCCTTCTTGTGTGGGAATGTAGCATGACAAATGTTTAGAAAACCATGGCTTTCACTCATTTTTTATGACCCCAAATTTTATAGTGGAAATTTGGCCTCACATTTTCATGTGTTCCTACATAGCAAGAGCTTAATCTTCTTGATTAGCATAAAAAATGACCCCAGAAGACGTTCATTCCCAGCTCAAGTAACCTGGGTTGAAATAGGATGTTAACGGAAACCTCATAGCCAACGCCTGAGTCATTAACATCCCTGAGTTTGAACAGGGCAGGTCCTAATTCTTCAACTGAGATTTCTTTGCTTCACTAAGTTCAATCCATGCTAGGGATATTAAAATGTCCTTTCAGTGCTTAGTCTGAAATTACCCCCTTTTACGAATTTTCCTGTTACGTAGATCTATAGCCCTTTAGAAAATGAATTGCTTTTGGTGGTAGTGGTGGGATGTCTGTGATTTTAATATTATTATACAATGTCTTGTTTAATTAATGCCTGAGAGCCATCTAGCTCTAAGCTAGATTGCAGGTAAATAAAAATGGATGTTGTGCCTAATTCTTGCCCCCATAAACTCCTCTGAAATAGATATGATAGAAGCAAAGGAATAGCAGTGTCTGAGCCCAAGAACGTGGAAGGTTTAAGTAAGGTACTTAATATTCATCTGGTATTCATTGCAATAACATCAATCTTACCAAATTCTCCTGGTATTAATGTAGATGCTCTGCATTTAATATATACTTCCAGTGGAATTTCATGGTAATTTAGCACTAAACGATGTCCACTTATGGTAAAGTGGTTCCAGAATTTTTTGTAATAAATAGGTTTTAGCAGAAGGTCCCAGATTCATCGCCAAGTCTATATCAGACTCTTTATGCTCTAATTGTCATTGATGGTCTTCACTGTATTATTTCCAGACAGTTCATAATTTCCCCTGCTGAACAAATGATGATTTGTGAGTGGGATAAGACACTGACTGGATTATGTGGTGCTATTGATTTTTTTTTATTACTCTTGTTTCACGAAATATCTTTTAAAATCATTTGAATCATCTCTGTTGGAGTCGTTACTAATGGATGTAGTATTCTAAGGGGGTGACTTGTATAGTAACAATTATAACAAAATTTGTTGAGTGTTTACTAAACACCCTGTTAAGGTAAATGCTTTACATTTGCTATCCTGTTGGAGCCTCACAAGTACATGGTACATTCAATTACCATTTGTATTTTAGTTAGGTAAGTTGGGCATCAGGGGTTTAGGAATTTGTATGAGGTCATACAGCTAGGTAGAGGCAGAGTTGGTGTTCAGGTTCATAGCAGCCTGGCTTCAGGCTTCAAAGTCTATACTTTTAGCTACTGCACCGTATGGCTTGTATGAGGTTAGTGGACGTGGAATTCCCTATAAGCAGATGGAGCAAACTATGGGTTCCTGGACTCATGAGAATTTCCTGTGTTTCTTTATCACAAGTGGGATAGACTTATTAAGATAACCCAGGAAGCTGATTAACAGAGAGCTTTTTCTCCCCCTCTTAAGCTTGGGGTTGATGGGGAACTGGTGTTTAGGGAGACTGTCTGAAAATGAGACACGCAGTGATTCCATGAAGTGAATAACCAGGAAACAAAAGAAATTACACAGACTGCATTTGTTTGCACAGAGGTAGTTTTACTGGCCCCACAATAGCAGCTAGTTAACCCAGGGGTTAGAGCATGTGGCCATTGCAGCTGAGGCTGAAAGTGCTGTACAGTTCACTATCCTCATGCTGCTTGCTGAGGCCTCCCCTGGAAGGGCTGTCTCAGGACTGACACTAACCAGCTGATGGCCTTGGCAAAGCATCTTGATTTATCTCATCTGCAAAATGAAGGGATTGGGTTGAATTCAAGGCTTTCAAATCTATTTAGATAGGCATTGTAAGTCTGTCTTCAAATGAAATAGAATGCAGAATCTTAACATGCAGGACAGATGAAAGCAGAACATCTCTGGCTCAAGTTGATGCTGCCTCTTTCTCAGCCAAGGCTGGAATCTTCTTGGCTTCCTTGTCTTGACTCAAATTCCTTGAGACCCTGTTAGATGTCTCAGGACAAGTCTAGAAAACCTCTGGACTAGCTGCTCCCTCAAGATCTTCCTAACTCACACTTCTGTATCTACTGTATCTGGACATAGAGCACGCCCAGAGTGACTGGTCTGTTTTATTTTTATGAGCATTGGGAATTGAGTCATTCATCAGTTTTCCTTTGCCATGGGGGGTCTCAGATTGATGGTTTACCTGGGGCATGGGTATGAGACACCGAGGCATGCATTTTGGATTAATCACATTCTGTGTTTCTTCCTTATTTCTAATGAATGTAAGTCGTGTGTTTTACACAGTACTGTAATCCACTTTAAGTTTTTTTTTCTTTTGAGCAAGGTGGATTAAGAAACCAAAAAACTCTCCCCAATATTTTCTGATCCCATGCACAAAATATGTTGTTAACTTCTACAAATTTTGCAGCTTGGAGCTCAAATGCCACTTTTTCAGAAAAGCTACTCTTGTGAGTCCCACCCTTATACACATCGGCGTCCCTGGTCACACCCTCGTTATACCTGCACTCTCCCTTTATTGCACTGAGAACAGCTTATGATTATGAACTTGTATGATTATTTCAGTCAGCTCTGAGTGGAATTCTTAGGAAAGGAAGCTAGAAAGGTTTGGGTTGGGGTCCAGTTGGGTTTGGTCCATGCTAAGGTGTTTGAACTTCATAGGCACACAGTAGTTCCTCAGCTAACCGCTACTGAAAATTTGCAGGAAAAAAAATGAATTCTTAAGACTTAGCAGGAGGCTGCTATTGCCACTTACATCTCTGCAATGGGAAAAAGCAGTTCTTTATTGTTAATGCCAACACCTTGGATAATATACTTTTTATCTCTGCTCATAACGGTAATGTAGATAAATTCCATAAATCAAATCTCAGCAGTAAAAAGGTTAATAAGTTTATGCTGTATAAATTGAAAGCCATATTGGTGATTAAAAGGATTTTATATATCAGTTTTCTGGGTCACCAACTAATTATTTTCAATGGCCGGTAATAAAACATATCACTATGGCTGGCTAGACACTGCAAACTGTCAGATGTTAAATCGTGTAGAAAGGACTTGAGCAAGTTACCTTAAGTTGGCTGATCTTTCCCTTGGGATGGCATGAAGCCGTTGAAATCTCTGATGTTTGTTTTGTGCCAAGTTTACAATGATGCTAGGTGGTCCTCTTCTACTACAAGTAAGAAAGCTAGGCAACCCCCCCAAATAGAAAGGACATGTAAAGCTCCCGGGACCTCAGGATAGCTGTAATCATTCACGTTTAATGCAGTTCGCAATAGTAATACTAAGCAGCTTCGTTTACAACAAGATCATGGCTGCAGTATGGCACATACTTGGCCATCCTTGCTCAAGATAGAGGATTTTTAAAGGAAGGGAAAAATGTGTGACCCAGAGCAGATTAACATTTATTGACCCCCTAAAATGTTCCAGGAATAGTGCTTTGTGGTTTATATCCAGGAGGCCACTAAGGTCTGTATCGTCAACTCAAGGTTAGTGATGGGAAAACTGAGGCTTAGAGAGTGCGGATGAATTGCTCAAGGTCATGGCTATTCAGAAGGAGAGTCAGTGTTCAAGCTTGGCTCTGACTCCACACTCAAGCGATTCCACTATTGAGCTATATGTTTTTTAGTCTTGATTTTGTGGAGTACCATCTGAAGACAGCAACATCAACAAAGATGAAATGTTTGTGGGTTGCTTCCGAACTTAGTTTGGGATATCGGAGGTTTGTGAAGCCAGGGATGGTAGAAGCAGATTTGCTGCATTGCATGAAACACATTCTATTCTAGGTGGGTGATGTTTCCCGGAGCAGTGCAGGGCAGCAGGGAGTACACAGAAGGTTGCTATTCCAGTTTCGGAGGCTGCAAGAAGGTAGACAAAAGGGAGACAGGGAGGAGGCAGGAGGGGAGGGCATCTGTTCCTGCTGTTATTGCTTAAGGGTGGGCCTGATATGTCACTTGGCCAACAAGCCAACACCTCTAGAGTTTGTTCATAAGAAATATGTTTTCAAGGTTTATATAAAAAAAAGAACCATAGTTATTGTATATTTAAGTATGAGTTAGTGAGCTTAATCCCAGAAAAATTATTAGATACAATGGTCAATATCTTTCTTTGGCACTTGAATGTATCTGATACTGACCCTTATGAAGGAGAGGAATTAAATTTGGAAACCTTCTGTAGTTGAAGTCTTTCTTTTTGTTTCTCTGGTTTTCTCAAAGGATCTGGAATTATCTTTCAAAATAGGCACTGTGTTGGGTAATGTTTGGGGGTGGGTAAGGTTTATAAAATCATTCTATTGGGGCTCTACGAAGTCTGCTTATAACAGATGAATGAGACAGTTTGAACTACTCAGTTACTTTCTTCAAAAGCAAATGATTTGCAGATGAACTAAAGGATGAAAGTTGGAAGGTGAATGCCATTGTCTTGGCTGCAGAGTTTAGTCCTTTAAAGAATAGTCAAGAGCATCCAGGATGCAATGACTGGTTAAAAAAAATATGTTAATCAAACCACCAAATAAGAGAGACGATCTGGAGATGGCACTGAGACTGGACACGCCCAGAATTCTCCAAGGGCTCGGTAATTAAACCCAAGTGCTTTCTTTTCTTGGCATCTCGTGCTAGGAAGGACTGACCTATCAGTGTCTTAACGTTCCCATCTGCCATCAGGCGGTGCGTGAAATGTATGAGCAGTCTCAACTCCTTCCTAGAGGAAGAAGGAGATGTGATTAACCCAATAACCCAGGGGGAAGACTCAGAAATGTGCACAGAAAAAAGGCGAACGAATCTCCTTCAGGTCAGAGTGGAGCGGTTCACGTTGCAGGGAAAAGTTGGGTTTCTCACGTTACAGGGATTCTTCTTCATGTCCATTTGTGACAAGAGCGTTCCAAAGATGAAAACTCCCTAAAGTGCTCAGCCATATTTTAGAAAGAAATATTGGGGGTAAGGTGGAGAGTGGGGGTTGAGGAGGAGGAGCCGGTGGAGAAGAATGGAGGGGCAGACTTGAAAGGGTAGAGAGAAAAGGGGAGAGAACTACAAATATCCTTCTGTTAATATGAAAACAAATGCACTTCAGATGGCTTGAGGCACAAGTGACATTTATCTTTAATGGGAAGCATATTTTGAATAAAACCAAGCGCGCAACATCCATCATCTGTCCTCCTGACATGCCTTAGCCCTGTGCATCAGGGCATCTGTGACGCGTGCGGGGACTGGGCAGGCGCTACGTCAGGGGCCAGCTTGTCTGGGCACCTCCCCGCCCCCTCCCTCCTGGAGCACAGAGCTGGGCGCGCAGGGACAGCCGCGCCTCCGGTGAGGGCGCAGGAAGCCAACGCTGCCATGCGCCACCTGTGGGTTCCATAGCGGACTGCTTTTTTCTGGAAAAATCGTCTCTGTCAAGGGCAAGTCCATTGCTGATGGCTTGTTTTCTCCCTAATGGGGAGCTGGTACAAAGGAAGGCAGAGAGAGAGCAGGGACATGACAGGGAGAGCCTGCGACAGGCTGTAAAAATGCAGTGCATTTGCTCTGGCCCATTCTCTCCCTCCAGGGCTGGGAGCTTCCTGACGGGCTTCTCTTATCTCCACTTTCGCCCTAACCAAACGTTTTATGCCCTGTTTCTCATTCTCAGTCCATTCGATGAACACAAACACTCCCGGCATGAGAATGCTCACTGATGGATTTACCCGTTACTATCAGGCGGGGCTGAGACTTCAGCAGAGCCTATTGGGAAACAGTATCTTGATCAAGAGAAAGCTTGGATGGAGGAATTTGAGCTGCCTTTGTAGGCAGGGCAGGGACGTCAGCGAGGTGAGTGAAGCACTTGCCTTGGGCACGAAATTTAAGGGGAAGTAAAAAAAAAAAAAAACCCTCGACGATTAAGATAAGTAATATTTTATTATGTTTTTTAGGAAATAAAATTAATGCAAAAAATCCATGATGAACAAAATGTCAAAATTTAAAATACAGAACCCATGGGCTGTGATTAGGGTAAGGAAAGGGAGGCACTCTCAAATTACACAAGTGCAGGGTTGCATATGGCTTTTATTTAACATTTCGATAATTTGTGCATGTGGAGTTGGGGCTGGTAAGGCCATGATGGGCCAGGGCCTGCTTCTCCAGCTCCAGCTCCAACCCTGTGCTGCAACCCAGTAAGATTCTCCTGTCCAATTCATACCATATCTTTACAATAAATTTCCTTTTACTTAAATTGGGCTGAGTGGGGGTCTGTTTTTGGCAGCCAATAACCCTTGACTAAGACAGATATAAATGTGCATTTCTTTCCCTTCCAATTTCACAGATTCCTGTCAGAGAATCACAAAATCTTTTCTGCTAGATTCAATCTTCTGTTTCAAATTGTAAAGAGCAATTTTATAGCGATAATAAAGAATTTTGTTTTTAAATATATTACCTCTAATCCCATCAATATAATACAGACGTTTTCATTTTAACTTGTTCCCTTATAAGATCAGATCATAGTTTTACGTAGTCACAATCATAGTGAATATATAATTCTGTATTCTGCTCTTTTGGTGAACTTTGTACACCAGAGATTTTCCATGTTGTTACATGTTGATGGCCGTAGGCCATTCTGTTGAGGTTTTTTGTTCTATAGTTTACTTATTAAATCTCTTATTGTCAGAGAACTTATAAATTGTTTCCAATTTTTCCATATAATAGATAATGTGAAAATGAATATGTTCATCTCTGTGGATTTTATTTCTTCAGTTATTTCTTTAAATTATGGTCCCCAAAGTCTGATTTCTGAGCCAAAGTCCATTGTTATGCTTCTTAATGTATAATTTATATTGCCATGTAATTTTTCAATAGCATTTATATTTTACAGTGAAAACAGTAGAATTTGAGCCAAAATAATTCTTATATATAAGCTACCTTATTTCAAATTTAATTGGGAGTGAGGGAAGTATTAATCTTTAAAATTTGATTTTTTTATGGTATCGTTCAGTTTCAAAATAGAGCTACAGATAGATTTTTTTCACTTGCACTAGATCCTTATGGTTACACCAATTAATTTTTCTCTCTCCAGTTTATTTTGCAAACCAAAGGAACAATCATATTTGTGGTTTCTTTACCAAGAAAATATTTTTAGCACCTCTGATGATAACCAAATAGTCATTCAAGTTGCAACATTGAATTAGAACTCTATATATACATAGCAGATATTTGACACCAAAACACTTATTTTTTAAAAAAGCAATATTAGTATCATACTTCAAGAAAGAATTAAGGTCTTCTGTTGCAACTGAGGGCATATGCAGCAATGTACAACATCCCCTATACTGCTCAGGAGTTAAATATATGCAAATGACAACCCAAAGCCATATTTCACATTTTTGTGATTTATTTTCACTGAGGCATTTAAGGCCATCTTTAAACAAATAGTAAAGACAAAAGAAGGACCTGAAGCCCAGAGGGGTTTCATTTTCCCAAATTGAGCTAATATTCAAATATCCCTTATGCATAGCTCACTGTCTCTCTGTAAAAGATTTCTATCAACATTTCCCCCCCCAAACCAACGTTTTAAAACACGAAACTCATTCTCAACCTAGATAAATAAAAGGGAGGCAGAAAGCCAAGATGTGGCCATTGGGAGGTCCGAATCTCAATAGCAATGTTCTGGCTACATTCATTAGCAGAAATACTTTCATCAGACACAGCATTAGGTCAACAGCTTTAAAACCCACACTACCTTTCCAAAGAAGGACTTTCTGGAGTCGACACAGAAACTGGAAACAGAAGGCACTTGGTACATCACAGAGATGAAGTCTCAACTAGTTGGAGGAGCAGGGCAAAGCTAATTCCTGAAGCAGACAACACTGGAGATAGTGCCTTGAGATCAGTCTGTAAAATAACCTTCTCATCTTATAGAATCAAAAGCTCCATTGCCTGTCCAAAGTCAGCATTTTGGAATACAGTGTACCATCACTTCATCTCACTGCCATGTGACTGACAATCATGTGGTCTTCCTGGTGGCAGGCCCCCACACCTGTCCCTCTTCCTCCTGTGTTACCCATGTCTCTGCCCTGGGAACCAACTAGGGAAGTTCCCATCCCAGGTAGTGCCATTTATAAGACGGTTCCCAAATTCTCTTCCCCTGTCCTCTCAGGGCGGGACTCCACCATCATTCACCAACTCAGTCTCTGTTTCTCGCTCTTCCCAGAAAATATTTGGTGGCCTCCATCCAGCTTATACATTTATTCTCTTTGGGTTAGGTTTGTATCCTGCTCTCTTCCAAAGGAGTTGAAGAGCAGTTCCAAAGAAGAGGCAGCTGTTTGGACAGGTAGTCCGACACTGCGTCTACAGAGTGAGCACCATTTTTGTGCCCCGTATTTCTATACACTCAATATTCTGGCAGGAAACAGAATTCAGTCAGATGCTTCAGTGAAGAAACTTTCAAGAAAGAACTACTTGCAGAGGAATGGTCAGTGTTAATGGACCTAACAAGGGCTGTTGAAGCACCCTGAGACTAGTGATAATGGGGACCTGTTGCCATGTGGGGCTGCAGCCACAGAGGGTGCCAGAAGTGCCAGAGATGCTATGCTAAAGCAGGGAGGACAAGAGGAAGGAGGAAATACCCCTGCTACTCTCTTTTACCATTCTCCATTTCCTGCTAGCCTCCCATTGGCCAAACCCAAAGGAAAGCCAGCCAGCCAAGGAGGCGGATGGGGCTTGCACGGGTCAGCCTCCCTGGGGCACAGAGCAGAGCTGAGGATGGCTTTGGGGAGTAAAAGGGAAGACATCAGCAACTGCTTTTCTTCATGTCTCCTCATTCAAAACAGTCGTATTTTGTGGTTGAGGTAACTGAGGTAATTTAATAAGCTGTTCTGAATCCTTTCCCAGTTAAGGTAGCTTATCAATCAACTAACTCCTCATGGTCACAGAGTTAGTGTGTCACTGGGATGTGAATACATCTGTTTGATCCCAAAGATGCAAACAAATGCTAACACTATGTAGGACAGATAACACTCAGGCTCTGTGCTAAGACATTCACAATCATTTTAGCTTATTTAATCCTTAAACTGTGCTGGGGGATAAGGAGCATCGTTCTCTTCATTTTTCTCATGGGGAATGGAGTTTTAGGGGAGTTAAATATCTTGCTCCAATTCATACGGTGATGGGGCCAGAATTCAAATCCACTCTGGATCCAGAGTCTGAAAACTCAACCATGTCATCATTCTGCACCTTTCCCCACGGACTCATAGGTCTATGGTGCTTGTGGAGAGCAGAGAAACACTACATCATATGGGTGTCCAGTTCCAACCTGCAACTCAGTTTCCTCTGAGGGTACCAAGCTTGGGGTGCCTGGTCTACCTTCAGGAGGCTTCTTTTGGGTGTTAACAGCCATGGGATATCTTCTTCTATGGAATAATAATGACTACATGAGACATTTTCCCCAACCCATAGAATGAGCCTGCACGGTGGGTGTCATTCCTGTTTTACAGATGGCATAATTAGGTTCTGGTAGATGTGTGTGGCTGGGGCAAGCTCACATGGTCATTAAGTCACAGAGAGGTTGGACTGACTGTGATGCCTACCCTCTTTAATCCACGTGTCTCACTTTCTCATCTTAAATCAATTAAACTCTTGAAAAGAAAACTAGTAATTTGTTTCTGAGAGTGTGCATGGATCCAATGTGCTGCCTCTCTGGCCATCCACATTTCCTTATCCATTCAGGAAGATTCAAAGCCTCCTGTCTCCTTCTATCTTCTGTCAAGTCAGGATGGCCGGCAAAAGTAAGTGAAAGAGTGAATTAATGAATGCATTATTAAGTAAATAAACATATATATTCTTATTCTATCTAACTCTATGAAATTCATAATTTACATTTTTTTTCCTTTTTGTCTTTTTTTTTGCTGACCGGTAACGGGATCGCAACCCTTGGTGTCGCACCCGTACCGGGGACCGGCAATGGGATCGCAACCCTCGGTGTTGCGCCCGCACCATGCTCAGCCAGTGAGTGGGAACCGGTCTCCACATGGGATCCGAACCCTCAGTGGGAGCGCCGCCACGCTCCCAAGCGGTGCACTATCCAGTGCGCCACCAGGCCGGCCCATAATTTACATTTTTTACTGTGTCATTAAAACACTGGGATAGGTGTTGCCCTTATTTTATTGAAGATTAGGTTGCTGGAAGAAGAAAGCTGCACAATTTCAATTTAGTTTTTCTTGTGCTTTGGAAGGTGCCTCCACTAGTCCTTCAGATGGTGGGGGCTGAGAAAGCCTGCAGCAAGTATTTAACAAACATATTTATTTGTTGTGCTGGACAGAATCTTTGGAGGCTTTATAGTCTGAGAAATGGATGTTAAATCCTGTAAATTAATGGGGCCATGAAACTTGTCCAGGATCAAAAAGCCAATGCGTGGCACTGGGGATGGCCAGTCCAGCTTTTCTTCCTGGCAGAAGACTGGTCTACTTTCAGGAGAGAGGTTGTCCTCTTAAATGAGCATTCAGATATAGGAAGGTATAGATGGAACTGTGAAGGAGATTGGGAGATCTGCTCAGCCAACCACATCTGCTGCCAGTCCTGGAGGTCAGGAAGGAGACTAATGGGCACCTTTGTTAGTTAATACCAGAGCATACACCTTAAACTCAGTGTGCATACAGGTCACCTGGGGATCTTGTAAACATGCAGATTTTGACTAAGTAAGTATGGGATGGGGCCTGAGATTCTTCATTTGCAACAAGTTCCCAGGTAGTGCTGACATTTTGGTCCAAGGACCATATCTTTTTCTTTTTTTTTCCTTTTTTTTGTCTTTTTTTTTTTCGTGACCGGTAACGGGATCGCAACCCTCGGTGTTGTGCCTGCACCGCGCTCAACCAGTGAGCTGACTGGTCTCTATATGGGATCTGAACCCTCGGCGGGAGCGCCGCCGCGCTCTCAAGTGCTGCACTCTACCAAGTGCGCCACCGGGCCGGCCCCAAGGACCATATCTTTAGTAGGAAGGTCCTGGCAATATCATCTCAGTGCTGTAGTGATCTCATGATTAGGAAAGTGTTCTATCTGTGGCTTTATCCAGAGCAGAGATGATATTATACAAGAGCCTTTTGATGTCCTGAGAGTCATTGTCATTGTCACTGTATTCATCATTGTCATTGCAACTCTTTGTTGAGGATCTCAATCAGAGAAAAATATTTGCAAGCCCCACAAACTCACTCAAAGAAGCTCAGGTTAAAAAGAAAATTTATTATAAGATATAGACAAAACCCTTAGAACCTAATAGCCTCATGAAGACCAGAGCTAGAAAAAGCAATTTCCCTGTTTTGCTTCCTTTTTCACATCTTATTCTGTGGCTTGCACACAGCACGTCAAGGTTGCCCACCAATGGTGGTCTTAGCAACTGCGTCTGCAGAACCTAGGAACTCATCCACTCATTGCTAATGGACTGTGCCTCTGAGGTCCCAGTTCCAAATTCCCAGGAGTCCATTGGTCTCATTGCAGTCTAGGGTCTGGCCTGGGTCCAGTGCCAGAGAGAAGCATGATACGGCCTGAAACTGCCCAGACTAAGAGCTTGAGAGGCGACATGAGTAGGAAGGCTCAGCGATGTCCTAGCTTGCATAGGTGGTAAGTGGGTGAACCGGGAATGACACCCACATCTCTCTCACATGCTAGTCTGGGAACTTACCATTCAGTTACACTTTTCTTCATGATTTGACGGGCCTCAGGAAGAGATCCCTGTAACCCGTCTCCCACCTACCCCTCTCCCTTTTAAGAAATCTCCTTTGTTTTAATACTTGGAAGGTGACGGTGGCACCATCTCTTGGGCTGCCCACAGCTGATCACCTCGTGTCTGCCCTGCAGTTTCGGCTGTGTCGCCAATCCTGAAGGAGGCAAAACTTTAGGGTGGATCACTTTCTGGAGCCTGGTCCCAGGCTGGTCCACCCACAACTTTGCAGCTTCCTCAAGGGCACCGAGCACCAGCTCTTGATGGCTTTCAAGTCACATCCTGGATGTCTCCCTCTGTGCTCCCTCAGGGATTGTGACCTGTTTTGTTCTGTACCCTCCCCTGGCCTGGGTCTCTACAGACTGTGGGCAAATCCTACAGCGACCATCTCCTTGCCAGCTGCTCAACATCCAGTGTACATGAAGCCCCATCACCATGTTCCTGTGGGATTGGAAATCCAGGGGTCAGAGTTGCCCATTAGCCATGACAGTGCAGACCTGGCATGTCTGGTACTTCTGGATCCCCTCGGATGCCCCATCTGTGTCCCCGTGTATATTCCACTCTGGTGGATCCATCAGGATGCCTGCACTCTCCCTGGCTTCCTGCTGCCTAAGCAGCACATGGAGCCTTGCCCACAGTCACTCTCAGAGATTGAATGGGCAAGCTGAGTAAGAGATGAAAGGACAGATGGACAGCCCCAAAGATACCCCTTCCTGCACTGCCAGTGTTGCCTGAGGTCTTCTTGGCCCAGGAGCATGCTCTCAGCCTCACAGCCCTTTCATAATCCATACCCAAAAACCATATACTCTTCCTCCAAGTTGATGGCTTTCTGTCTGTTGAGGGGAGCAGTGTAGCAATGCTGTCACCTGTCAGGAGAGCAGTGGGCCTCACCTGAAGGATTCAGGGAGAAGCAATTACCTACAGGCACAGAGAAGACTGCTAACAGGAGACAGATATCAGCCTGGGTATGAGAGCCATGGGAGGCCACTGTCTGGGACTCGGGTTGCTGTGACTCTGACACTAGCTAGTCAGCTTCAGCTTGGGACAGGCACCATGTCACAGACATGCCAGGTGGAGAGTCAGCTGAACAAGGCTCACCATCAAAATTAGACTCCTGGGGCCGGCCCGGTGGCGCACTGGATAGTGCGCCGCTTGGGAAGCGCGGCGGCGCTCCCGTCCGAGGGTTCGGATCCCACATACAGACCGGCTCCCGCTCACTGGCTGAGCGAGGCGCGGGAGCAACACCAAGGCTTGCAATCCCGTTGCCGGTCCCTGGTCCGGTACGGGGGCAACACTGAGGGTTGTGATCCGTTGCCGGACACGGAAAAAAGACAAAAAACAAAAAAAAAAAAAAAAAAGAAATAATTAGACTCCAAGAAGGTT
>NW_007726524.1:618911-654272 GCF_000696425.1 Galeopterus variegatus | reverse complement strand
AAAAAAAAAAAAAAAAAAAAAAAAAAAAAAAAAAAAGAAATAATTAGACTCCAAGAAGGTTCTACAGCAAGGGGGTTAAGAGAGATGGTGGTCCCCAGGGTGTCTAGCAGCAAGGAAGCCAGCGAGGGGTTGTGGCCATGGTGAGCGAGAACTTTCCCCTGCTGTTCTCACTGGGCAGGACACAGTCCTCCAAGAGATGGTGACCCTGCCTCCTTCTCTCAGCCCGCCCCAGGTGAAAAGTTCCCAATAGGGACTTTTTCAAAGAGGGCCAGTCCTGGAACTTGGTTTGCTAGCCTCAGCTTCCCTGCCACCACTGTTTACTTTCTATTGGTTTATCCTGTTCTTACCTTCACAGCTTTTTATTTGCTCTCTAATCATTGACATGTTTGCTGTCTGTGGGTTCTACTAGATTTGCAAGTCCACTGAGGGCAGGATTGGATCTGTTGGTACCCCCAGGAATACTTGGCATGCAATAAATACTCAGTAAATGCACACTGAGTGCATGAAGTCTGCACAGCAGTGTCAGTATTGCTTGGATCGTGGGGTTGGGGCAGCTGACTGAGGAATGCGGCACTTGACCATCAGGTAGTTTTTGCCCTGGTTGGAGAAAGGGTGAGATAGTGATGCTTGCAGGTGGATTTTGACAAACAGATGGGAAGTGAAAAGATCATGGGGAATGTGATGCGGAAATGTGTTGTTACCTGTGACCTGCCTGGGCATGGTGGTCAAGAAGCCAGACTTGGACTTGGGTAGACGTGGTCTGAATCTCCGCTGTGTTGTTTTCCCTCTCTCAGCATTTATGTTCCCACCTGTACCAGGAATATACCTGCTTGACTGAGACGTTGTGGAAATTAACTAAGTTAATGCCAAGGACAGTGACTGGCACATGGAGAGTTATTTTTATTATATTCTTACTAAATTTAAAAAATTAAATCAGTAAAATTATTATGGGGAACCAGTGCAGTACAGTATAATGAAAAGGCCGTGACATTAAAAATCTAAAATCCTTGTTTCTGAACCCCAGTTCCTCACCTACAGCTATAACAACCTGGGTGAATCTCTTAACTTCTCTCAACCTCATTTAAAAGGTCAGTTTTTGCTACATAGTGATGGGAAGGATTAAATGAGATAATTCATGATAATACATTGATTAAAAGTGAAAAGCACTATTCCAGGATAAGTTTTTCCTATCTTATAATGGCTGGGAAGATGGAATTAGTTTAGGCAAAAATTTGAGGAAAAAGATTGTTGAAGAATCAAAAGATTGCAACCTATCAGCAATAGTAATA
The DNA here is from genome assembly GCF_000696425.1 of Galeopterus variegatus. Lineage (NCBI taxonomy): Eukaryota > Metazoa > Chordata > Mammalia > Dermoptera > Cynocephalidae > Galeopterus > Galeopterus variegatus. The sequence goes on along the minus strand of NW_007726524.1, from coordinate 652,983 downwards.
AGTTTAAAAAAAAGCAGAGATTTTGAAAATAATGGGAAGTAAAATTTTGGCTAACAGTGGCTCCAATTTGCTTAGTGATTATCTTTGTTAGTGTAAATTTTGGTGCCTCTAGCAAAACATTGTACCCCTCGTTAATTGTAACTTCAGTGGTCTCCCGAGGGGCCCTTCCTTTCCTGAACCCCCATAAAACAGTGTGCATGCCTGTGGCTGTCTCTGCATCCTTTGAAAAGTCCTGTAAAAAAGACCCACAAAAGGAAAATTGAGCACCTTTCGACTTTTCCCCCCTTTCTACTTTTTAAGTTTCATTGACCATTAAAAGTTTTTATGGGTATCGAGGAAAGGCATTTTGTCACTTGAAGTTAAGGTGTGATTCAAATTACAGGATTGCAGAGTCCATTTCCAAAGTGGTATTTAACAAGTTTCACAGATTTCTTTTTTACAGGACATTTCTACTGGCGTAGAGAGGTGGAAAAAGCGACAGACGTAGAAACTCTATGACTGTGCTTGCTCCCAGCTCTGCTCACAGTGTGGCCCGGGCTATTTTCCCTTTCCCTTCATACTTTAGTGAACAACCTCAGTACACTGTTCTATGAATGGCTCCATCCACTTCTTTTCATAAACTCCCACCTCAGCAGGTAATGGGTATTGGTGGTACCCAGAAGGGCCTGCCTCAAAGGGCCAATATCATATGTATGTTTAACTGTCTATGAGCCCAGGGGTGAGGTTCTGGCATTTACACAATTTTGGTCTATGCATTGTCTTAGTATTTTGCTCTGTGTTAAGTGGAGAGGAACCACATACAGATTGAAATATAGACTACTGTCATCAATGCTTGCAAAGCTTTGTTTGCAAAAGCTGCAGATAGCTTCTCTTTTCCAAAGGATAAGAACAAATGAATAAACAATAATCAAACAGAATTGCTTCATTTTTTAGCAGAAAGGGTAAGCCGTATTATTGACACACAGGTTAAATAAATTTAAAAAAAAATCCCATAGATGTAAGGGCCAGGAGCTAATTAATACCTGTAGGTCATGAATGAACACGTGCAAAATGGCTTTCCCTTTCTTCTTGGAAGCAATGTCTTCTTGCCCAGGGCATGACTGTCTTGTTAATCTGGTCAGTAATATAGAAGATTTTTTTTTTTAATGGGAGGGCTGATTTATCTTGTTTGATTTTTTATCATTTGTCAAATTAGCTGGATAATCACCTAATTGATACTTTTCACTTCACAAGTAGATCCAACTTGAACGTAGAACAAATTAAAACTCTCTTCCCCTGCCAGTTAGAAAAGAAAGTAGTCTTTACCCATCTACTGCTAAATCTATTACAGTCTATAAACGGTGAACTGGAAAATAGGGGGTGGGAACTTACCCAATGAGAACATTTTTGTGTTCATTTTGCTTATAGTATAAAACCATCTCTAAAGAGGCCAAGTTGGTTCAACTAGTATTGAAATGCATTACGGAATTGTAATAAAATTCCCCCAAAGCCTATTTACACATATTTCCAATTGAACTAAAGGACATGGGAGACAAATTATTTTTTAAACTGACAAGAGAAACCTCTGCTCCCTTTACAGTCAAGCAAATCTGAGTTGACTTCTCCCATAAATTCAAGAACAAAAAGTTATAAATTGAACATATGAAGGACATTGCCTTTTTTCAAGTGATGTTTCCCTGCCTTAATGGATTTAGGTATGGCAGGGAGTCAGAGAAAAGCTGTCTTAACTAAATCTTTGACTGATTATGCATTTTTTCCTTATTCATACAAGATAGATTCATCATCCCAATTTGTCAAGCTGGAGAAGTTCCAATTAATTATACCCAGCAAACCTCGGCTTGCGTTATGCCCATGTCAGGCTTAATCTAGTGCCTCATTTGCTGGCGGCCCGATGAAGAGGTATCAGAGGTGGTGTTCCTTGTGGTACTTACTGTGATGAATGCCCTTGCGGTGCGGCCAGTGGCAGAGGCAGAGCCTGGGATGCGTCTCTCCTCCGAGCCCGAGGACGCGCGGCTCCTGTGCTAATTTGAGGGCTCATCTGTATAGTGGATGTGGCTGCAGAGTCTATTCTTCATGGCTGGGCTGAAGGCTTTCCCTGTCGCACAGGCTGTTTAAATATCTACACAGGTCCTACATTTCTGTCAGGTTTGTCCTTGTAGAATGGAAAAAGGAAGGCAACTTGTGCTGAGCTGAGTTTCTGAGCACTTTAGAGGCTGATGTGTATTACAAGGGGAAATCATAGGTATTAGCCAGGTGCACCCAAGGCACTTATGAATATACCCATATATGCTCATAGGTACATGTTTCCATATTGTTTGTAGGTAATGCTGTGCTTTTATGACTATGGTGACTTTGCTTTCATGCTTTTAGTTTATCAGGCAGTGATCTGCTAACAAATAATACGTACTAAGCAGTGTGAGGCCCACTGGATTTTGATATGCATTCTCTGGTGCATGTGTGAACTAACAGTTGGTTGAGTGACTAGAGTCACATTCTGTGCCAATTGCTATATCGGCATAATGTCTCTTTAGACCAATTGTTATTATCCCCATTTAAGGTAGGGAAACAACTCAGAGAATTTAAGTGACTTGCCCAAAGTTGCATGGCTAATATGTTGTGGAGATGGGCTTTATCTTATTATAAGGTCTGAACTCTTTCCAGGACCCAAGGTTATTTCTCTCAGGTACCTCCTTCCTTCTTCTTCCTCTGTCCACACTCCATCTTGACCTTCAAGCCTCAGTTTATTCCCCTTCCACCCACATACTAACCTGCCAACTGTAATGAGAGCCTGCAGTCAGTGCCTTGCCATGTGAATCAGGTTTGCAGGGGTGCAGAGTTTTGTGGTGCTGTGCCTTTGCTGGGAATGTGTCTCCACTGGACCATGGGACTAGCGGTCATGGAGGTGTATTGGGGCCCAAGCTTGGGCATGTTCTCAATTGCCTTGACTTCTTTCTTTCTCTTTCTGTGAGTCTCCCTCCCATCTCCGTCACCCCTCCATTCTCAGCTTTGGATGAAACACCACCTGAAGGGCTTGGAGTCTGGATCCCAGAATGGCAACTGAAGGTCCAGATAATGCACTCCAGAAGTGTTGGGAAGTTGACTTTGCACGGTGCAAGGCTTGACCCATGGGAATCTGGAGATAGGAGGAAGCTAAGTCAATACAGACCCCCTCCTTCTTGCATTCATGGACCACTCTGAAGTGGGACTCCTCCTCATTGCCTTCATACTGAAGTCCCACTTGCTAAGTGAACACATCTGCTGAGCGTCAGGCTATGTCTTTGTGGCTCACAGTGAATCAGTGGCCAGTCAGTAATACACTGCCTTGCATCTTGGCCTCACTTCTTTTTCAACCCACCTCACTTTCAATGCAAAGTGTTGGCATCTGAATACTTGTCTCTGGACTTGAGATAGGCATACAGCAGCACTAGAAGAAAAGCTGACTTCTTACCCTTGTGGCCTCTGCAGAAGAGTTCCTGAATGGGGTTGTCATGTTTTGGAAAGGATTAGGTCGCATCAAAGATCGACTTTTAATTTAAATAAGATTTTAAGTGCATTAATATTCAGCATTTAGATCCCTTCCTTGTTCTTAAATATAACGTGTTTTACAGTTATCAAAACCATATGCTGCTTTTCAGCAGCATTTTATGTACAACTTGTTTAACAGAAGGTGCTGGCATCCCAATATGTTTTGCTCAGTTTTGGCTTTAACCATTGTGATGAAAGAATTCAAGTGCAGCGGTGTCATCTTTCTGAATATGGACGGAGATGGTGCCAAAAAGTGCCTCCTAAACCAAGGAAAATAAAGGGTACTATTCTTTCACTCATTGAACTAATTTTTATGATATTCCTATTATGTAGAAGGCTCTGTACCAAGTGCGGTGAGAGCTATATGGATGAATCAATCCCAGATCTTGTTTTCAAGGAACTTTCAGTTTAATAAAATACCTTCTCGAAAAAGCTGGTTGTAGCAGCTTTCTGCTGCTATACCTGTAGAACCATATTGATTGTTAAAACATTCAAATGCTTGTATATGTCTGATAAATATGCATAGTCCTAGGCCTCCCACAACTGGCCTACCTCGTCCCTCTGCTATGGTCCACTCACTGAAGCAATAAGGCTTGGCAAGGCAAAGGATTTCCAAACCTTCCTCCAGCACCATAGTGTCTAATTGGATTGCTCACAGCTCATGTTTCACCTGTTGTTAAATATTGGGAATGTCTTTTCTGAATGGAGTGATGTTATGCCCATTATATTCAGTTAATATATATCCGTGATGTTTAATTTTAATGTATCCACTTGACTGGGCTAAGAGATATCCAGAGAGCTGGTAAAACATTATTTCTGCATGTGTTTGTGAGGGTGTTTTTGAAAGAGATTAACATTTGAATCAGCAGACAGAGGTGAAGAAGATCTGTCCTCACCAAGTAGGCAGGCACCGTCCAATCCATTGAGGATCTGAACAGAACAAAAAGGCAGAGGAAGGGCAAATCCACTCTCTCTGCTTGCCTGGGACATCCATATTCTCCTGCCCATGGGCATGGGGTGCTCTTGGTTCTTGGGTCTGTGGACTTTGGGACTTACACAGTCAATCTTCTCGTCCTCAGGCCTTTGAGTTTGGACTGGAACTACACCATCAGCTTTCCTGAACCCCCAGCTTTCAGACAGCAGATCGTGGGACTTCTCAGCCTCCATAATCACATGAGCCAATCTTTCATAGTGAATCTTTCTGTATTTCTGTATATATTGCATTGGTTCTGTTTCTCCACAGAATCTTGACTAATACAGTATCTTTATTGTTGCAATCTCCAAGTAGGATTGTGGATCTGTTTCTGCTTTCCTTTCAGTTCTGTCAATTTTTGCTTCATTTGTTTTGAGACTCTGTTATTAGGGGCTACTCATCTAGAACTGTTACATCTTCTGATGAATGGACTCATTTATCACTACAGAATGCCATTTTTAACTCTTGATAATACTTCAGATCTTGAAGTTTATTTTGTCTGATATCAATATAGCCACACCTGCGCTCTTGCGCTGTTCACATGGTGTCTTTTTATATCCTTTTACGTTAAAACTCTGTTTCTTTCCATTTAAAGTTCTTCTCTTAAAGATAGCATGTGGGTGAGTTTTGGTTTATTTTACCTTATTTCTTTAGCTTAGTCAGACAATCTCTGCCTTTTAATAAGAATGGTTAGTTTATTTACATTTAAAGGAATTTTTGACATGGTTGAGTTTAGCCTGGTATTTTGCCATTTGTTTTCTTCTTGTACATCTGTGTTTCATTCCTTGCTCCTTTTTTTACTGCATTCTTTAGGTTGCCAATTTTTTTTAGTATGTTATTTTAATTCCTCTACTGAATTTTAGCCATACCTCTTATTTTGTTTTAGTTGTTGGCTCTAGAGATTATATTATGCATCATTAGCTTATCATAATCTATTAATGTTATTATAGTATCACTTTATTTAAAATACAAGACCCTTGAAATGGTATGATTGTATTTATCTTCCTCCCTTACCCTTTGTGCTATTATTCTGTATTTTTACCACCTACTTACATTATATTCTACACATACATAGAAATATATATATCACACACACACACACACACACACACACACACACACACACACACACACACACACACACTCTTTGCTTTAAACAGTAAGATGACTTTTAAACAAATTAACAGGAACAAAAAGATGGTCTCTGGTATTTGCCTACATTTACTGTTTTCAGGGCTTTTCACTCTCTTCTATGGATCTAAGTTTCCATCTAGTGTCATTTTACTCTGGCCTGAAGAACTTTCTCTGGCTTTTCTTGTAATGTAACTGTATGTGCATGGATTTCACCCAGTGTGGTTCTATTTTCCACCTGCTTTTGTCTCTCTCTGGTGCCTTCAAATAGAAATAAATTGTGGATTAGAAATATCAGAGATGACCAAGTTTGTATCTCAGGTGACAAGTCATTTGTAGGGGCTCAGCCTTTCTGCCAAGATAATGGGAATGAGATCATAAAAGTGGGAGCCTGTGGACTGGCTTCTGCCAGAAGACTTTTTTTTTCTGATTTACACATAATTTAAACATATTTCAAACTTATTTTTGAATTTGAAGTTTTCACATAACTTTGTGGATTTCTGGATTCTCTTTAAAAAATTAGGAACCCTATAAATTTGAGTTTCTGAGTTCCATTATCCCATTGAGTTTGGCACCCTGAGCCAGAAATGAATAGTGTCCCACTCCCTTCCTCTAAAGATAAGATCTGTGCTATTTAGTTTGTTTAGTTTTCTCACCCTGATTTAATCATCAGTATTGTCTTGTGCCCCAAACTTAGGAAGGAGGAACTAGAACTTCTCCATGCAATGTATTATTCAGAGGTGTCTCCTGGGGTGAAGTAGAAAGCGAATGGAGTTAATGTACACGTTTGCAATTCCCATCGGATAAGAGGTTAGACGGAAGGTTCAGAATACTCTGTGCTTGTGCCTTCTTTAGGCCAAATTAAATTTTCTCCGAACAGAATGTGCATATGGAGAAGTCTGTCAGAGTGAAGCAAAATCTCTTAAATTCTTAGATGAAGACTCCAAGATTGAATAAATGGCATTTAAGTTTCTTTGGCTGGGCAAATTTAGATGTACTGGATGGAGGACTTTGACCTCTGAGTCCCAGCAGAGCCTTCCTTCTCCAAATGTGTTTTCCACCCCTGAAGTTAAACCTTCATCATAAAGGAATGGCTCAAGAATGCAACCTTTTCAGGCATGGCAATGCTCCAGATTGTCCTGGAACTGATACAGATGAAATGCAAATTAATCATGTGGCAACAGTGGTCAGACATGCTGGGAAACACTTCTTGTTCCATGGAATTACTCTTTTTGGATGATGACATTAAATTTCAGTGACTCCAGGATGACTTCAGACTCAAACACTTTGCCTCTGCAAGCTGGATTCCATGGTCCCTCCCAGGGTCCAGCCCTGTGGTGCTGAGGGGAAATGTAGGAATCAAAAAGAACGCACGGAGAAGAACCTACCCTAAACAAGGAACATGCTGTAGGCCAGTGGTGAAGGATTGGATTTACAATCTAGTGTGAGAAGAGGTTGAACTTGTGCTATGTGCTTTGCAGGAAGAATCCAAGAAGGAACTTCAAATCCTGCTGGGGTGTCACAAATAGCAATCTATCAACACACACTCTTTGGCTCATTTTATCAACTTTGGAGCTTCATAGGGAAAAAAATAAACTTCCGCTGATGATATAAAATTAGAAAAGACAAGAGGAATGGGATCTTTGCCCCAAATCCATCCTTTTAGATTAATGCTCACTAATGGATATTAAAACATGGTACATTAATGCAAGCCCGATAGACCATGAAGTTGGAAAAACACACTTCCTTTTGACAGCAAGACAGTCAAGAGATACCCTGGGATTAAAGAGCAATTCAGATTAAATTACCCTCTCCATTAGGATGTCCTTTCCTTGGTAATTCGTGAGTTGGAGGAGAACTTTATTATGGCAATGAGATACTGTAATCACCAGAGATTGTTCATTCAATCTGTGCTTTGTGACCATAGAAATAAGGGACACCTTCAGATTTTATATGCTGTTAGGTTAACTGAACACAAGTCAACTGGAGGCAAGAGTAAGGGATGTTGGAATTTGGGATGAGAGGCTGTTAGGAACCATGAGGAGCATGAATGGAGAGAAATGAATGAGCCTACCAGGTGTCAGCTGGCCACCATACTAGCAAACGATGTTCTTATCATTGAATTGTTATTTGAACTCTGTGCTGATTTCATACCATGTGAATTTAGTTAAGTTGGAACTACCATTCCCAGAATTCCCATCTCTGCCTGGTTCCAGGTTAGGGTTGACCACAGGAGAAATCTGCGCAAGATTTGGAATACGGAAGTAAAGCAGCAGCCAATTTTATATTCCTAAGGTTGGAGTAGGTGGGACAACAAGCGCTATGGCAGCCCAGGCACATTGTCACCAATGTGCTGACTCACTTTGCTGGTGGGGGACAGCACCTGGACCCATAGCAACTCAGGATCTCATAGGTTTCCTTCTGTGTGTGGCTCTATGGTGGAGGACCTCAGGTTTTTCAGGTCACCCGTGTGTTTTAGGTTAGAGGAGGTGGGAGACAGATCTGAGACTCAGGTTGTATTCGTGGGTTCCAGCTTATGCTTTTGGGGTTCAGTTTGTCATTGCTCTCCCCAGTCTCACACCCAGCTTTCCCTCCTGACTGCGCACCCAGGTGATTTAATAGGGATGACCGTAGGCAATCAGATGCGGAAGCAATGGCCTTGCATAGGCTCTCCTCTAACCTTCAGGACTAATCTTAGAATCACATCTCTTATTCTAACTCACTCATAGTGGTTCTGCTTCTCGGATCAAATCCTGACTGATGCTTTGACTCTGCAGTTGATATATGGAGAATTGACTCCTGAAGATATTATTGCAAAGTTGTTGTTGGGCATCTCTGTCCTCATAGGTGCTAGCTTCCTTTTAGTTTCAGGCCCTAGGAAAATCTAAGTTAAACTGTGGTGAGCTATCTTTATCCCCTGTACAGTGATAAAAGCTGCTGAAATGGAAAGATTCCAGTAAAATTATTCTGCAGGAATGGAATACACTTTGCCTGTCATGTCTCCCTTGTTACTGTCTTTGACATACATGCTTGGGAGTGAATGCAATCACTGCCTCTTTACTCTCATAACACTTGAAAGTTGGGGTGTTTCATCCTTGTTTTTCCTACCCTGCCTTTAAGAGTTAGTGGAATAACCAGTTTCTTAATTCAGAAAAACAGGGTTACTTTCACAATTTTGTGGAAAATTAGCTATAATTCCTAGTTTGGAAATTCAGTGAGTGATGTTATTGTTTTATTTCAGTTTTTTAAAATTGACATATAAAAATTATAGTTATCATGTACTGCATGCTTTTTTGAAATATGTAAATATGTATAAATTGTGAAATGGCTCAATTGAGCTAATTAATATGTGCATGACTTCACATACTTACTTTTTGTGGTGAAAACACTTTGACATCTGCTCTCAGCAATTTTTGAAATATAATATGTTGTAATTAGCTATAGTCACCATGCTGTACAATAGATTTCTTGAGCTTTTTTTTAATCTAACTGAAATTTTGTATCCTTTCATCAACGTGTTCCTAATCGCCCATATCCCCAGACCCTGGCTAGAGTCTATTTCTTTTTGTTTTGTTTTGTTTTTTTTGTTTGTTTTTGTTTTTGTGACCGGTAAGGGGATCGTAACCCTTGGCTTGGTGTGTCCGCACCGTGCTCAGCCAGTGAGCGCACCAGCCATCCCTATATAGGATCCAAACCTGCGGCCTTGGCACTCCCAGTGCCACACTCTCCCGAGTGAGCCACGGGTTCGGCCCGCAAGACTCTATTTCTATGAATTCAACTTTTTTAGGTTCCACATATAAGTGAGATTATGTGATGTTTGTCTTTCTGTGCCTGGTTAATTTCACGTAATGTAATGTCTTCCTTCATCCCTGTTGTTGCACATGACACAACTTCCTTATTTTTAAAGGCTGAATGGTATTTCGTTATGTGTATATACTACTTTTTATTTATCCATTGATGCACACTAAGGTTGATTCCACATCTTGGCTATTGCGAATATTGTTGCAATGAAAATGGCAGTTCAGACATCTTGACATTGCTTTTACTTACTTTGGATGTATTGTCAGTAGTGGAATTGCTACTAGTGGTAGCTCTATGTTTAATTTTTTGAGTAACCTCCATATTGTTTTCCATAATGGCTGCACTAATTATATTCCTACCAGTAGTTTTCAAAGTTCCCTTTTCTCCACATCCTCACCAACTCCTTTCTTCTTTTTGATAATAGCCATTCCAACAGGCGTGAGATGATATCTCATTGTGGTTTTAATTTGCACTTCTCTGATGATTAGTGATCTTGAGCATTTTTTCATTTAACTATTAGTCATTTGTATGCCTTTTTTTGAGAAATGTCTGTTCAGGTCCTTTGCCCATTTTTAAATCAGGTTATTTGTTTTCTTGCTGTTGAGTTGTTTGAGCTCCTTATGTAGTTTGGATATTAACCGCTTATTGGATGCTTGGTTTGCATATACTTTTTGCTATGCTGTAAGTTGTCTCTTCACTCCGTTGACTGCTTACTTTGCTGTGTAGGAACTTTTTAGTTTAATATAATCCCATTTGTCAGTTTTTCTTTTGTTGCCTGTGCTTTTGGGATCATATCCAATAAATCACTGCCCAGATCAATTTCGTGTAGTTTTTCCTGTATATTTTCTTCTGGTGGTTTTATAGTTTCAGGTCTTATGTTTAAGTCGTTGATATGTTTCGAGTTAATTTTTGTATATGGAGTGAAATAAGGGTCTAATTTCATTCTTCTGCATGTGGACATCCAGTTGTCCCACCACCATTTATTGAAGAGACTGTTCTTTCTCCATTGTGTGTCCTTTAAACCTTTGTCAAAAATTAGTTAACCATCAATGTGTGGTTTATTTCTGGGCTCTATTCTGTTCCATTGGTCTATATGTGTGTTTTTATGCCAGTATCATGCTGTTTTGTTTACTATAGATTTGTAGTAAATTTTGAAGTCAGGTAGTATGATGCCTCCAGCTTTGTTCTTTTTGCTCAAGATTACTTTGGCTATTAGTGGTCTTCTGTGGTTCCATCCAAATTTTAGGATTTAAAAAAATTTCTGTAAATATGTCACTGGAATTTTGATAGGAATTACATTGAATCTGTAGATCTCTTTAGGTAATATGGACATTTTAATAATATTAATTCTAATCCATGAACATGGGAGACTTTTCTATTTATTTGTGTCTTCTTGAAGTTATTTTTTAATAAGTATTTTTGAATTGTTGGTCTGAGAGCCACATATTGCATCAGAGATCTCATGGGTTAAAGGAAAAGACTAGCATCTGTTGAGTACTTGTTATGCACCTGGTACTTCACATGTATTATGTGTATTATCTCATTTAATCCTCAAATGATGTAATGAAATAGGTATTATTATTCCCACCTTACAGGTGAGGACATGGAGCCTTGGAGAGGTTAAATAACTTGTCTAGTTTCCATTACTATAAGGGTAGTTGGAGTTTAAATCTAGATCTTTCTAGTTCATAAGCTCTTGATTTGATAATAATGACTAATAGGAAATTTTAGTTTGCTTCTCTCTTCTGCAAATATTTATTGAACATATAATGTAAGCAAACTTTTTCTTAAAGACTCTGAAGTGTATGTGAATACAGTGCAAGTAGAGGTAGTGAGATGATGGAATTTCCACTGGGAACAGTGGCTTCCTGTTAACCCTTTACTCTCTCCAGGCTCTGGGTAGGGAAATGTCACTCCTTCTCATAAGCAGTTGTGTGGTTCTCTTGTGTAGGTTGCAACCATCCTCTTTTAGCAAGATCTCGAGATAGGTGTCACTATCATGGAGTTACTTTTCCAAGACTGTGTGTGATCTATAATCCCTGACCACAAGTTTGGAAGGAAATTTATTTTCTTATTTTATACTTTTAAATATCTGCATGCCATAAACAACTCCAATCAAATTCTGATCAAAGACAAAAATACACTAATGTTGTTTCATTGCTCTTATCTAGTTGGGTTGATGAGAGCTTCTCTTTATTAATTTACATAATGAAGAGTTAGGTCGACTGAGAAGTTTACAACATTGAGACTTATTCCACCATAAGTGTAAGTTAATTTTGTAACATGCTTCTCAATGTTAGGGTATTTTTTTTTCAGGTCCACATTCAACTCAATTTCTCTTGTTCATAGTTATCATCTTCACTATCACCACCAAAAGTACTTATCAAGTGTCTCTGTGTGATTATGAGGCATATCTCTGTAATATGAAACATTCAAAAGGAGACAGTGTGGTCCAGTACAAAGAGAAATGGCTGAGAGCCAAGGAATCAGGTTCTTATTCCAACTTTCCAATTTAACCAGCTCACAAAATAGGAACAAGGATGGCTTCCTCCTTATTTCAAAAGATTAATAAAAATGAACTTTGTACTCAGTGAATGTGAAACCACTTTGGACAACTCAAAAAGAAAGAAAACACTAAGCAAATTAAAGCTTTACTTTCCTCTGATCCCTGCTCTTCCACAGTTTCTGTTAGGATGGTGGTTTTCAAACTCTGTTCAGTGTCTCTTCAACTGCCACCATAGTGGAGGGTGGTTTCAGCCCCACTCTTACCAGAAGAGCTCTATTTTTGTCCATTTTTCATAGTGAGATTTTTATATTAGAGTAATAAGGAAGTTTGATTAGATATAAAGACCAAAAATGAGCTTCTGGTACCAAGGTTTAAAACCACCAATGTTGAATAAGGTTCTTGATGGCCTTATGGATAAAACAAACATAGATTGGAGAGAAAGGTGTCTACGTCATGTACATAAGTTGATGAATCCAGAGTAGAAGGCAAGTCTAGCTATGCTAGGGTATGGAAAAGTAGTTAAGGGAATTCCAGGTTCAGTTCTGATATTGTGTATTTGGCAGGGGATTGTAAAAGAATTTGCAGCTCTTATCTGACTTTAAGAGATGGGGCTAGAAGTGGCTCAGCTAACTAGGAATCAAAATGCATGTGATATAGATCCTAGAAAGAACAATGGGTGTGAAGACAGGAGATGTAGTCTAGCACAACAATTGCACTCATATGTGGGAATTATCAAGTCACTTCCCCAGGGAAGTGCTCATTTGAACATGCACATACATTTATTAAGTGTTTTCTTTGTATGGGTACTGAGGTCAAAGTAATGATATCTTGGATCTCTAAAAATATTCTAATATTTTATGTTCAGATGATACTGTTTAGATCAAAGTGCAGTTTGGTGGAAAAAATGAGGAGAGCTGTCCAGAAGGTGGTGGGGGGAAGAGTAAAGAAGGTGTGAAGTTGGAAAAAAAACCCACTACTGCCTGATTTTTCCTCTCCTACTAATGCTTTCTTTCTTCTTTTTCCAGTGGTCAGATAGATGATGAGGATCTTGGCCAGGTCCCTTGCCTGAGAGTATGCAGTAACTCCATGATCTGAACATCTAAATGGCAGCATTCTTCATTTGAGTGATTCTGGTAGCCAATGAAGCCATCAACAGAATCTAAGTATTCTGCAGAGACTATCTTTTTCAGAAGAGGGAAATGAGAACCCATCAAGCTGACCTTTGGTTTTGCCAACAAAGGGCATGAGCGCTGGCCAGCTGACATGTAGATAGTCATTTTTAGCAACGATCTTAAAGACAGCAGTCTTGGAAAGATTTTTACGAGGATGCAGGGCATCCATACACATAAAAAGCAGGAGAAATGCTTGTTAGTTATGGGAAGGTGAAAGGCTTAGAAAACTGATTAGCGTAGCAGTGTGGTCAGATGGAAATGAAAGCTCAGAAGCATAATCGTTAATTGGGTGCTTACCTACTAATTTGAGCTTGAATGTCAGCAGTACTGCACTTCATTTCAAACCCAGGGTCAGACTTTAATGCTACATCATAAATTACGTAAAGGCACAACACTAACAATTAGATAATTATGGAGACCCATGCTGTTGCAATTTAACTGGGTGAGTTCAGGGCAAACATGACAGGAATACTGCTTAACCCTTAGACTGCAGGCGGGTTTTTTTTTTCTGGAGAGACAAATGAATACATAAGATGATGTTGCTGCCTGTTTTTCAATGCCTATGGTTAAATAATTTCTTTCCAGTAGCTGGATTCATCAGATGACCTAAGCAAACTAAGAGGAGATATAAGAGAAGTGTTAATTATATTTTAGAGAAATCTAGTCTTTAAATCCACACCAGCTACAGCACCTGGGGGTGGTCTGGGTTTGTGTTCAGCTAAACTTTCAGCTAAAGCTTAAAATCAAACCTAATTTTTACAATTATGAGACTTTCTATAGATGGAAAGTATGATTGTTCAATCCCAGTCAATCCACATTTTCATATGAAATCAAAATAGAAGATTCAGGATGAATATTTTATTCTCATGACATTCTTGCTGGCAAACTAGTGGCTGATTCAGTCATTGAAGGTGTTGTCACGATCAGTGTGTGTTGTTAATGCTGTGCTGATGCTTCCATGATGTGCATCATTCACTCATTCATTCATTGATTCATTGACTTGTTTACGAACTTATCTTGAGCACCTCTTTGTGCTGGGTATGTGGGACACAGACATCATCAGATAGGCATTTAAACATCATTCTGATTCCCTGGTGAAGACAGCAGACTTGTGAAGGCTCAATCCACGTGCCTGCAATATGAATATTATTTCTGGGAGAGTTTTGTCCTCACTGTCAGAACGTGAGCTTGACAAAGTCTAGAGCCATGCCTTCTCTGCCCTTCATCCCCGCATCCCCAGCACAGGAAGGGGTACGTTTGAAGAAACAGACAAGACTAAGAGCCCAGCTGAAGGAATGTATAATTTTTGTTCAGAAAAAAAAAAAAGAAAAGAAAAAGAAAAAGGATGGGTAGTTTAACTGAAATTTAGGTTTTGGAAACTCAGATTGTCTGACAAATGAAGTCATATTTTAATTTCCCCAAAATAATAGTGAAAAACTAATTTCAGTATGTATTTAGCATGTACGATCTGTTAAACACAGATCAGCTTCTTTTATCTCCTCTTGTTCCGAAAATGATGCAATGTGACCAGCCCAGGTGTATACAGTTGAGATTACCAAGATCATGGAATCAGAGACCACGGAATTTAAGATTGTTGGTTTCACAAGGAACTCAGTATTGAATCCCATTTTTTTTAAAGTGTAAAAGAGTGGTTTTTCCCCTGAGATCTTGGGGAATTGAGATTTAGATTGGGAGACGTGTGGTCCAGGGCCGCAACATAAAAATAGTGAAAAAAGGGGGCTGAGACTGTAAATCTCTCCATGGCTCACCTACCTGGCAGCAAGGACTTGCCATGGGAGAAACTTCTCCGTGTATGTGTGTGTGTGTGTGTGTGTGTATGTGTGTGTGTGTGTGTGTATGTATGTATGTGTGTGTGTGTATATTCCAAAAGAGTTGTATAATTCCAGAGCAGGACTAGGGTAGAGTGAACGAGAACCAATCCTACTACTGGGGAAGAAAGATGTCTTCTTCTACCCTGATTCCACCTCCCGCTGGGTGAGTGAGCAATGGTGCTCATGGTCCTTTACATATTTTCTCTAGTTCATAGGGAGCATAAACAGAGTGTCAGTGGCATAAGACAAGTCATCACAGAACCTCCAGAGTGGACAAGAGAAGTACTGAACAAAAAGAACGGGACTCCTTGATAGCCCATGCTCTCTCTTCTACAGGAACATAGTTAGGACTGATGCTGCAAGCCCAGAAAATGCTCCTGGATTTCTAAGATTTAACACAGGGGGGATATTCCAAGGAGGGGAGAAAAACAATATTGTCCTGCTAGGTGAGGTAGGGTCTGAGGCTCTTTTAATTTGAATTTTAAAAGGATCCCTTCATTTTATACCCCAAACTACTTAAGTGGTGATATTAGTTACATATAGATAAAGAAACTGAAACTTGGACAGGATAGTGAGAACAGGGATGTTTCAGACTGTGGAAGCTAAATTGAGCCATCTACTTACCAAATGGTGGTATTTTTAGTTTGTTTGTGGTAGTAATGCACAAAATGAGAAAGAACAGTGTTCTGCTAAAATAATTCTTATGCAGAAAAAGGTGACTCTTGCAGAATACCATCTCATCATTTCCCTTGGCCAAAGACCTTCCCACCACCTCACATTTTTGTCCTTCCAAGTTTCAAATGAATGGACCAAATCAGTATCAAAATTAAATAAGCTCAACACATTTCACGAACTGTCTTCAGCTCCCAATGCCTTTGGTGTCTTTTCGGTGAGTATCAATGCTGATATACCTTACTGACAACAGGTCTCTCCAAAAAGGAACTATTGGGAATTTTGCTAGTGGTTGAGATTTGACATAATTTTTTTTTTCTAATGTACTCACAGATATCTAGTGGCCCAACTCTGGAAACATCTTTAATGCAAATTACTTAATATACTTATTAATCCTAATAAACCACCTTTTGAGACTCAGAATCCATCTGACAGCTCCTTATCTTTTTTTTTTTTTTGGCAGGGAAGTAGGTTTTTGTCCTCGCTGTTGCTGTAAGGAGACTATTTAAAGTTTAAATGAAGGTTCATTTTCAATAGTGAGTTTATAACTGTGGCCAACTCAAACCAGGTCTATTTTTAACCATGGCTTAGGCCTTCTTACAGATGGAGCAAAACTAGTCATGCAGCTCGGACATGCACAGTAGAAGAAGATTTGACCTCCAAATAATACCCGGAACCCATGTTTCTCCACAGGAACTAAGGAGGCCAAGACATGACTGGAATTTGAAAAGTGAGAACCATTTCAGAAGTGACAGGTCTGTTGTCCAGACAGTTCCAGTGCTAAAGCCCACTGATCAAAACCTGCCTTGCCAGCACTTTCTCATACCAACCTGTTTCTCTAGCCCATAAAAGTTTAATTTCCCTCTGGATTGAAGAGAAAGATCTGAGCTTGCCTCCTGTCTCCCTGCTGGCTGGCTACACAATAAAGCTCTTTTTCTCACAAAAGATTGGCTCTATAGCATTACCTTCTATGTGCATTAGGCAGCAAGTTCTTGCTTGGTAAGGAGTTGGTGTTGGAAAACTTAACTTTTCTAGCCAATGTTATGTGGACGTAAATATTAGTACTGCACAGAATATTCTCTTAATTCTTAAAAGCTTTACAAAAAAATCTTAGTGAAAATTAGCAGAGTTTGGCTTTTTTGAGCAATCTAGGAAAGAGACTTGTGAGCAGTCAACTGAATGTAAGTAAGTTTTGGTGGTTGGCTCTTAGTTAATCAATTGCAACACTAAATTGTCTTCTGCAAATCAAAGATGTTTTGGTTGTCTTCCCTAGTCTTATTTTGCTGCAAATGAGTGTAAAAGAAAGACTAGAAAAAGGAATCCAAATAGTGCATTTTCTCCTCCTTAGAATACCCATCTCTCTTACTTCTTCTTTTTCTCTTCCTCTCCGCCTCTCTTTTTGCCCTAAAGAGTATAACAAGGCATCTTGCTCTGCACTTGGTTTTTGCATGTAATGACATGCCTTGCATTCTGTCCCACTTCAGCATGTTAAGAGTCACCTCATTCTTTCTAGCAGTGGCCTGGCTTTCTATTATGTGGATGGGCCATTGTTTATGAACTGGTCCTCCAAAGATGGACATTCAAAAACATTTCAATCTTTTGTCCTTGAAAATAATGCTACAACATGAACATCTTTGTTCATGTGTCTTTTGAGTCCTTGAGGATAAATTAGTAGAGATGTACATTATTGGGTCAAAGGATACGCACATTGTAAATTTTGATGGCCACTGCCACGTTACTCTCTAAGCTTTGGTGGTGGTTTGGGATGCTAACCCCTGTTTCAAAGACATCTTGAGACAAAACTTGAGCAGGTGGAGCTGGATCAGACAAGAAACAGAAAGAGAAAAACACTGGATAAGAGGCTATAGGAGGAGGAAGGCCAGGGGTGGCTGAATATCTGTCTGTCTCCCTGCTGGCTGGCTATGCAATAGAAGAGGAAGGGGTTTGGCCTGTCCCATAAGAACCAAAGGTGCTGGAACTAACAAGTGGGTGAGAATTTCAGGGAGACCATCAGGACTCAATATAAAAAAATACTTTCTAAAAGTGTTTGCCAAATATGGAACTAACTGCTTCAAAGGAGGTGAGACCCCTGTCAATAGAAGTGTTCAAGTTAAAATTAGTTATCTTTGGCTCTATATTTGTGTTGGTTTGTTTGTGTGCATGTGTGTTTGTGTTCACGTGCATGTGTGTTTGCCTCCTGTCTCCCTGCTGGCTGGCTATGCAATAAAGCTCCTTTTGTGTGTGCATGCATATGTGCACACACCTATGTACACACCTGTGTATATGTGTGCTTGTCTCCATCCATGCATGTGTGCATGCATATTCATATGTGTGTGTGCATAAGCATGTGTCACATATACAGGGCAGTTGTTAAAAGAGGACATGGGCATCACATGCGAAGTTGTAGTAGATGACTTTAACGCCCTTTCCAAGTGTCTGAGACACTGGTTTAATGAATAAGTTAAAATACAAAAAATTATAATTTATTTAATATACAAAGTTTGTTTGATTGAGTTGCCCAAACCAAAAACCTGCAGAGACCAAGTCTAGGCTAATATGGTATAGTGTACTCATTATTTCAGTGAACATGCATTGAGTGACTTACTGCAAGGCAGATATAAGATACAGCCATAGTGGACAGACAGACAAGGTCCCCTGCCCACATGGAGCATATGTAAGGCTCAAAGGCAACACATAGTCAAGGCAAGGCATTGCTCAGAAGTGTGTGTCGTGGGAGGGCCTATGCCATACCTTGTATAGGAGACTGGTCTGAGGTAAAATCAGAAGGTTAAGAGTTCACTTAGTATTGTTGAACTCCTTGGAGCATGGGCAGAGGCCCAGGAA
Source organism: Galeopterus variegatus (assembly GCF_000696425.1). NCBI lineage: Eukaryota > Metazoa > Chordata > Mammalia > Dermoptera > Cynocephalidae > Galeopterus > Galeopterus variegatus. The sequence goes on along the minus strand of NW_007726524.1, from coordinate 634,527 downwards.
GTTCAAGGCAGTGAAAGAACCTTTGTGTGGACAGTTGGAGTGTGGATTCTGGGGGGGTGAGAAATTCCAAGTGAGGCTGAGCAGACAGGTATAAAGGGCTTTGGGGAGCACACCAAAGATTAGGGGCTTTATTCTAAGAGTGATGACATTTGAGGACTTTTGAGTAGGAGAGTTACATGTTAAGATTGCATTTTATCAAGCTCGCCTGCCCTAGCACATTGGCAGGGAGATGTTTTAGGGCAAGGTTTCTCAACCTTGGTGCTACTGACATTTTGGACTTTGTTGTGGGGGCTGTTTTTGCATTGCAGAATGTTTAGCAGCACCCCTGGCCTCTAACTACAGTTATTAGTAGCATCATCCCAGTTGTGACAACCAAACATGTTTCCAGATGTTGCCAAATGTCCCCTGGTGTGGTAGGGGGCATGTGAAATTGCTCCTGTTTGAGAATTCTTGTTTTAGGGAATGAGGTAAAATGATAACCTGAACTGGATGAAAGATAATGGCAGAAATATGGGTCAGAATGTAACAGGTGGAACTGGCATATTTGGGATATAGGTTGAGTATGGAGAGAGAGGGAGAAATCAACATGAAGCTGAGGTTTTAGGCTTTGGCAAACTGAGCTGTGGGACATTAGAATGGTTTTCCAGAAAGCACAACAAGTTCTATTTTGGAAATGCTGAGTTTGAAGTGTCAGGAGTGTGGGGGAATGCAAGTGGTGATATCCAATGGGAATGAGTCTAGGGTTCAGGTGAGTCTTGCATGGATTCTGAGTCAGAGGCTGGCATTTGAGGGCTGCTGTCCTACAGCTGGTGGTTGCAGCAATGTCCCTCTAGGCTCCCCTCATAGCATTATGGATTCGTGTGTCTGGATACCCAAGCGTTTGTGGCACTGTACAGAAGAATGTGTGGCCAATTCCAGATGCCCAGAGTTCCTTGACCATTCACCAGGGCCACCCCATTGGAAAAAGATGCACAAGTCTTCCCAACTGAGGAGGGGCAGCCACCGCAAGATTGACCTTTCCTGCTCTCGGCAGCTGAAGTACTTCTCAAGTGACGGCTGAATGGTTGAAGCTATTACTCTAACTGTAATTTGTAATGGCTCTCTAACGCTTTAGAGGGATCTGGGGTTTCTTGGGATGAAAGGTGACTTTTAAAAGTCAGTAATTATACTTTCAGTGAGAATGTGTCTCTGGCATGGTGCTTAACTACAGTATGCAGGGCATCCAAGAATTCACTGCTGGACAGAGCTTATATTAATCATAGTTTCAATGCCCAGAGAACATGTTCTCAGTAGTTAACCACCCTCTCGCCCCCTCCTTAAAATGTGGGCCTTGTAATCAAAAGAAAGACACACCCTCAACTTCAGCAGGGCTGCTGTACTAAATAAAAAATTATAGTTATTATCCATGGACTTCATACCGAGCAGGGTCAAGTTATAACACATCTGGTAACCTCCATTAAAGAACTGAGTTATGTTCAGCTTGTGTTTTAATTAGCCTGTGATAAACAAAGAATCAAAGGCCATTCCGCTCTGGTAGTTTTTATATTTACGACTGGCTTCACCTGCACTTACATACAGGTTTATGAAGTGTAAAAAAGTGAAGAGCTCTAGTGGTGCTGTCTAGACCATTTACTGTAATAGATCAGGTAGGAGGCTGCTGCTGCAGCCAGATGTTCGCAACGGCTTGCAGAGCTGGTGGGCTGCTTGGTTTACAGAAATGTGGGGACAAACACAGTCTGATTTCCCAAAAAAGGATTTGGTACCAGCACTTCTGGATCCCTCAGTTCCCTTTGCAGCTTTGTGAAAATGTATCAGAACAATGGGTTCAGAAAAAAGAATGTGTTACCTTCTGAGTTGAGACCTAAAGAAAACCTTGTCTTCCTGAACCATGAGAAAGTTTACAAGATCTGATGAGAAAATGTTTTTGTAGGGGAGGAAATTGAGCCAAGAAGGACATCGGCCCCTCGCCCACCTTGGAAACCTCCCAGCTGAGATATACACTGAGCTGGTTTATGTGAAAGGCTCTAAGAAATTTCACTATAAAATCTTCTTCTGAACTTTAATGATCTCCCAGGTATGCTCCAGTTCTATAATTCTCATATAAAAGATTAGTTTAGATATTACGGTTTTAAGGTCATCTGATCATTTCTTTTTCTGGGCTTGTGAAATTGGCCTGGAAGAAGCTTTCTGGAGTGAACCCTATTCCTCTCTGCCTCCTTAGGAAAGCTCACCACCACCTTCTTGGTGTTTGGGAAGTTCCCTGTGCTAGCTCCCACGTAGTGAATTGTCTCACAGATTGAGCTCCACTTCTATTTTCTTCCTTCAACCACTTTTTTTCTTTTGCCTTTTAAAAAAAAGTCTGCGTTTTGAAGTACAGATGCTCCTCAAATTATAATGGGGCTACCTCCCAATAAACTCATTGTAAGCTAAAAATATTGTAAGTTGAAAATGCATTTAATACACCTAACCTACCAAACATCATTGCTTAGCCTAGTCTACCTTGAATGTACTCAGAACACTTACATTAACCTATAGTTGGGCAAACTTATCTAACACAGAGCCTATTCTATAATGAAGTGTTGAATATCTCCTGTAATTTATTGAATATTGTGCTGAAAGTGAAAAACAGAATGGTTGTATGGACACTCAAAGTACGGGGGCTGTTGAATATGCATCGCTCTTGCACCCTAGTAAAGTTGAAAAATTGTAAGTTGAACCATCGTAAGCTGGGGACTGTTTGTATAATATAGTGGCAGAAAAATGCAAAATGTCAAAGCAAGTGTGCTTTGTGACACCCTCTCACATCCAGAGCTAGAACATCCTGGCACCCCAGGAAATTCCCTCAGGTCTCTTACCAATTGCTTTCCTTCCATGCTCCCCCAAAGTAACTGTCCTGATCTCCAAGAAAGATTAGTTTTGCCTGTCTTTGAAATTTTTATAAACAAACAGAATGTACTCTATTCTGTCTTTTTTGCACTCAACATTTGTGAGATTCATTGATGTTGCTGCATATAGCTATAGTTCTTTTTTTAAAAAAAATGATGCTTAATATTCCTTTGTATGACTATATACCCCACCGTATTTATTCATTTTATGTTGATGGGAATTTGGTTGAATCCAGTTTGGGCTTATTACAAATAAAGACCCGAGCATTTTGTACGTCACTTGGTGCCTATGTGTGAGCAGTTCTCTTGTATCTGTCCAGCTGATTTGTGACTTGATCTCTGACAAATCATGTAGCTTTCGAGAATCTGTTTTCTCCACTTTAAAGATGTTAACGAAGACATCTTTGATATGTCCCCCACTTACTGTCTCCATCTCACTGTTTGTGGAATATCTTAAATAAGCTTGCTAACATCCCAGTCTCACAGTTTTCTTCCCCTGCTCCTCTCTGTCAGCATACGTTCACAGTAAGCTCCCTGACATCAGGGGAGCCACGTCACATTCTTCCTTTGGATCCAAAGGAAGTGTGGTTCCTGGATCTGTAGCATCAGCATCCCTTGGGACCTTTTGAGAAATGCCCATTCTCAGGCCTCCTTTCAGACTCAGAGAATCAGAGATGGGGTTTAGAGCCCAGCACTCTGTGTTTTAACAATTCCTCCAGGAAATTCTGATGCCCACTCAAATCTGAAAATCACTGCTTTCGTCTTCTGTCCACACCATCACTTCTCTCCACATCTGCACAGTGGTAGGCACCTGGTAGGAAATTTATTCATCTGTTTATTAACCATTCATTCAACTAGTGCTTGCTGGGCACTTGCTAAGTACTGAGCGACACTCTGCTAAGAGGATATGGAGATATGAAGGTGCATTAGAGATGGTCCTTGCTCTTAGAGAGCTCAAGGTTGGCAAATAGATATAATACAGGGCAATGGATGCCTCACCTGAGCAGGGATTGGGGAGGGGGTGGTGGTGTCAGGGAATGCCCTATTCAGGTGAGCCTTGCATTCAAATAAGTGTTTAACCAAATCATCGAATGGCATGCCCCCTAGCAAGAACTAATTAATGCTTGCACACTGATAGTAGCCTCTTGGATGTGAAAGTGCACAATATTATCATCACTTCTGAAACCCTGCTGCCTGGAACATAGTAGACAGCCATTAAACATGTGTTAAATTATGAATGAATGGCTAGTTTTCTCTATGCTTTGTGTTTTTTGTTTCTGCATTTCATTCATTCAACATGCATTTACTAAGCACCTACTATACGATAGGAACTCTACTATATACTGAGTTAAAGAGGGGAGTGGCTATAGACATAATACGGACAGTGGAAATAAACACAATTTCTATGTGTCTCAAGACTAGTAGTTGAATCCACTAATGTGAAGTGTGTGAACCACGGTGGTCTGCTAGTGTTCACTTAGCTGTCTTAGCTAGTTCCCAGAAAGCAGTATGAATGCTTCTCATTGGCCAGGGCAGCCCAAATGGCTGTGGGGCTGGAACAGGCCTGTGTGATGACCTTCATGATCAGGGAGAGGACTGTGGGAAGAAATGAATCTACTTAGTTCTTCAGAGTGTTTTATACAATTTAAAAGATTCTTTTGATGGTGGGACACAACATGCTGATAATCAGAGAGACGAAAGGCAGAACTCTTTGTTACTTACAGCTTGGAATGAGGGAAGGCTGCCAGGCAGAATCACACAGGGGTTGCCCCTAGGGACAGATAACAGCAAGCTCGAGCTGCTGGGAGTAGCTTCTAGGTGATAAATGGGATGGGGTTAGCTAGGTATCATTGAAATCCTAGTGGATGGGTTAAGTTGAGTAATTCTGTGGGCTCTGGGGCACAGTGGCTGTTCCTAGTTGTCTGGTACCTGGCCTTGGGGTAAGCAGGAGAGTTGCATAGTGGCTGTGGAGTGAGATTACTGATCAGGGACATGGTTGGGATGTAGACTTAATCAATGCTCTACTCGGAGAATCAATCAGCTTTGACCAGGGCCTCAAAACTGGATCAAGACAGCAGATTTTTTTTTTTAAAGAAACAATTATGTTACATGGGGGTTTGTGGAATGGCAAAATCTTGTTTTGCTGCAAGGAAGAATTTACTCAGCCTTTGTGTGGCTGTCCCTTTCCCTCTGTCGCCTGCTTTTCTATCTGTGTAGTAGACAGTTTTTTGTTTGTTGTGTAGGAATAGAAGTAGGAATTCTGCAACAGCATAAGGGAGCAGATATTCGAAGTTATATACATTATTTCTATCCTGGTTAGGGCAATGATATGTTAAAGACAGACCCCATAGACCTAATGTAGAGCTTCAAGTTGAAGTTACCTGTGTTGGAAGGTACCTCCAAAAATGAAGGGTAGTCAAACACTCCTTTGCTCATCTTGTTTGAAATCAGCCAAGTGCCTTTGTTATACAATGGAACTTGTATACAGAGATTGCAGGATCTATCTGGAGAATAGATACTAAGGGTGAGTAACCACTTAAACTGTCTAAAAGATTCCAATTAATGCTATTGTGGTCTGTCAAGTGGTACATTTTTTTCTGGGGTAAAGCAGAATAAAATCTAGCAAGGCATACGAAAGGAGTAATGCCAGAAATGAAATTCTGCTATTTTGGAACCCGTTTTTACTGGAAGTTGTATGCATGGATTGGGGGGGAGGCGTTCTCATTTAAAGGCCCCTATTGTGAACTCTGTCAACTGGATGCAACTTTTTCATCTGAACTCTCCCTCTGCTACAACAGCTTCTGACTTTGCTGCCCTCGTAGCTGGCCGTGCACTTGAACACACACAAATGAAGCAGGGTTGTTGGACTAGACACTTGGAAAGAGCAATCAGGTCCTTCCAGGCTTCCAGACAACCTCTTTTCCCAGTAAAGCTCATGCCCTGCTAGAACTGCCCAGAGATGCAGATATGAAGTTCATTAAGAGAGACTGAACTGCATCTATATTTAAAGCATTTGATGTCCCAGGATACAAAAGTAAAGTGGTAGTATGTTATTCTTGGTGAATTTGCTGTCTGAAAGCTCAAACATTTCCATCCCTTTCATATAATCCTGATCCCGTTATTCATCGTATATTGTTGTTTTTTTTTAAAAAATTCAACCTGCTTTTACATTAAAAACAAAACAAAGCCATTACCACTGTGCTTATTTTAGCAAGTTTATTTTTTAAAAAGATAAAAATCAATACTCTCCCTCGCACAGCTGATGTCCTGAGGGATAAGCTACAGGAATCATAGTTAAATTGCTGCTAGTCTGTCTGTGTGATAGAAAAGGTCAATATTTTTCTAGAAAGAAAGCGCTCTGCTTTCCTCTTGGGAGACAAGAGAATGCTGTAGTGGTAAATTACTGGATTTTGTGCCCAAGTGACTTTGAGGGATAATTCCACTCCCTGAATGGAAACACCCCTCCTCTGCTGCATTTCTTTCTTTTCACTTCTCACACCCTCAACTTAGAAAGGGTTTCTTTTAGTCTGTGTCACTAGCTTGTTCCTACAGAACTGCTCAGCAAGGACTGCCCTAACCCCTAAACTCAAACATGCAGGATGTCAGCTCTAGAGGTTGTCTCTGAAGAAGTCAGATCTAGAATGACACTGTATCCATCAGGATAGGCTGGGTTGTGCTGAGGTAACAAAACAAACAAACAAACAAAAAACCCCAATCTCAGTTACTTAAAATCACTGACATTTAATTCCTGCTCAATCTACATGTTCACTGCAGGTTGGCAGCGGCCTCTGCTTGCTGGGATTACTCAGATAACCAAGCTGGAGGACACCCATCTCAACAATCACCTTCACGACCACCAAAGCAGCAGAAATGGGACAAGGCAAGTTGTACCTCAGTCTTAGAGCTTTGCCCTTAAATGACACATGTCACTTCTGCTTACATTTCAGTGGCTGAAACAAGACACATGACATATCTACCTGCTGTGTTCTCAGAAGGAGTATAGAACCAGAAAGTTTGTGAAGAGCCCTAATGATTAACAGTGGCTGTTAATCCAATGAATGGGAAAGGATCGGAGAGGCAATTTCTTCTGGACTTCATCCTAAGAGAGACATCTTTTCTTTAATATGCTGGCCCCCTATTCATGCACAACCCCTGCTGGAGCTTTCCTGCTGTGGGGGACCTCACTACTTCTCAAGGTGGCCATTGTACTTTTGGACATCCTTTGTGTAGTTAAAGCCTCTTAGAGCCTGAGTGTCTGGAGTTTGGTCTTGTCCTCTGTCCTCTGGCTGTGTGATTCTGGCTACGGAGTTCACTTTGCTGAGTCTCTGTTTCCCCATCTATAAAATGGGAATAACATTACCCTCATTCAAATATGAATGGAGAATTAAATGAAATAAAATGAGGTCTATAAAGCCCCTCATGTGGCTGGCATGTAGTTGAAAACAAATGAAAGTTTGTGCCCTTCCTCTTTCTCCTTATAGGACGTGAAAGATTACGAGTGGAAAAGTATATAAAAGTGCTCTGCTAATTGGAGATTACAAAAAAAATTGAGTAATGATGAGCACAATGTTAAAAAGATAACAATATTTGCACCAAAATGGTTATGGAAAGTCTTGGAAGTCCAGTGGGCATAGGTGAATATTTATACATTATGCAATCATATCAGATATTTACTTACCTAAAAGTAGATGGAATTTTATCTTTTTTTTTTTTTACTTCCAATTTGTCACCTAGAATGCACATCCCTCCCCATTCTTTTTTTCCTCCTCTCCTTTCTTTGCTTACTCTGAGTTATTCTTCATGTCTCAATTTCTCTCCAGTTTACACTGCCAAAAGTGGCCTGTATTTATCCCAGGTAGTGTCATTCATCACATGGAATTTTCTATAAGTTTAAATACCTTGGTACCATTTTTGGATACCACTCTATCCACCCTCACCTTTTTGAGTAAACAAATGGGTAACATTTGTAAAGTGTCTACCACAGTGTCTAGCACTTAGTTAGTCCTCAACATCTGATTGCTCTTCTCTCTTCCCCTTGGGTAATCTTGGAGGACAATCGGACCTCCAGTTCTCACTGTTTAAACTCAATATGCTAAATGAAATTCAGGAACATGTTGCTTGTCATTGCCCTTTATAAAATATTACCATCATTTCAGACAAATGGCTTGGAGGACATCTGGCTATTCCTAGTGAGTTATAATGATCTTGCAAAGCAATGGCTATTTGAAGAATGGCTAAAGGCATTCAAGAACAGTGGGTAAGCAGAAAGCACCATGGGGTCAAGAGAATGCCATACAGGAAGGGGGCACATATCTTTCTGTACATATAAGTTGATTTAAATAGTTCTTCCCTTCAGAAGTGCTTTGTTGAATGAATGCAGGATTTTACCACTTTACTAGCCGATTGGAGAAAGAATCTGGAGAACTACTGTCAATTACCATTTTGGAAAAACAGAAGATACAAACGCAGTTCAGTGAATTACCTTATACTATATTGTTAGCACTGGGAGACACCTTAAATGTTGTTGAGTCCAATCCTTTCCTTTTTCAAAGCAGGGGACTGAAGCCCACAAAGGTCACAAAAATCAATATTTGGAAATAATTTAGGCATCATTTCAGATTCCCTTAATCCTTACTGTTTTCTCTGAAGAGATGAAGACCCCGGGCCAGCCTGGTAGTACATGGTGACTTCCTCTGGGGCTAACTCTGGCTGGTCAGGCTTCCTTCCAGGTTGTTGGTTCAGGGAAGGGGAGGCTCCAAATATCCTCTCCTTGGGAGACAGTGGCATGAGGGAGACAGCAGCCCCCTGAGATTACCTCTGGCCCTTCCAGTTCTCCTTTGTGATCTGCTTTATCGCCAAGCTGCCTGGCTCCATTCTGATTTACATACATTTTAGATCTGAGATTTTGATCACCAGGCACAAGTATACCAAATAGTCTTACTTCTGGGGTCAGTTGGTTTCAGAAAGCAGAAAAAAGTCATGCTGAGTGTTACTGTGTGATATCAGTGCTGTAACAATTGAATATGTTTGATGTAGATGTTGTCACATTCTAGGCTGATGTCCTGAAGAGAAAATGTCCCTCACAATCACTGGGTTGTCCATTTGCCACCCCCCATTTTTATAGCCCTATGAAAGGACACTTTCCTCCTCTTCCTGTAGGAACTTGCCACTGGCTTCAGGTAGAACCTATCCTGACTTCTCTTGCCTGCAAAGTGGAAGGAATGTCTGACTCTCAGAATTCACATGGCATTTCATGGCTGTTCCCCGTTGGGAGCCTGTCACTTTTCATTTTGCAGAATAGTGGCTTTGTTCATACTGCATTTTCCATTGCAGATAAACTCCTCAGGTGTATCTTCGATTAATTTATCCTTGAATCTCCCACAGTACAGTGTGTCCACACAGCAGTGGCTTTAAAAATGTATCTGGAAAGCATGTAGCCATAGAGTATTGTAGGGTTGCCTGAAACATGTTGACGGGCTGTGCTGCAGCCCATGCATATCTCGGTATACAGCCTTTACTCTTCTGTAACTGGGATGATGCGTGCATTGGGGGCTTTAGTTTTGAATCCCTTTCTAGGACATTAGGCCTTCCTATGGTGGTTATAGTGACTGCTACTCAGTCGAACAGCATCTGCTGCACAGTGAAGCATATAGTAAGTGCTCAGCAAGCTTGAGCTGAGTGACTAAGTTGGTGGATAAAATTAATATGAAACCAGGATCTCGAGGTGAACCTGAATGAGGGGCAGCAAACTCAGGTTTCATCAGGTTATTTTAAAAATTGCCAGAGCTACGGATTAAAACTAGTGGTATGCTGGTAAGTGATTGGCAGCTAGCTTTCTGGAAAAAATTCCCCGATTTGTAGCATTTGCTGATTCCTGTGGTGTAAATACTCCCACCACAGCTGATTTTAAGCTATCGAGGTGATGTCACTGGCCTGAGTTAGGAGGAATGCACATGATATGGGCTCTCCTCCAGCACACCACTGACTAACCTTTTCAGGGCTCATAGGCCCAGCAGGGTGGCACTGCTGCAATGATAGTTGCCAAGGTTGGATGCAGTATGGGAATTTGGATGTCTACATCAAGACATCCTACCAGCAGGTTGGACCAGTGTTTCCAAGTTCTTGATCTTTCCAGCTGTGGAGCATTATTTTGGTCATGTTTAATTCTGCTTCTGTTACCTAGACACAGCAGATATGGTGCCTCAGACATCAGAACTGACAGCTAAACACTTAGTAAGAAAAGTTTCCTGCACTCTGCACTCAAAAGCTGGTTGAAATGCGAGGAATAAAATCAGTTAATCAGATTTTGATATCATGTGGGAAGCTGACAGTAGCTTTGCTGAATTTGAATAGATATACTTTGAGAAACCAAACTAAGTCCCACTGGTCTGGGCACATGATGGTGACCATATGGGGATCAATAAAACAGTGGAAATCTCTACCTAGAATTGCTGCTTGTCTTCATTTATGTTCATGCACACGGCCAGAATGAGCAAAAATGCCCGGGATTGTTAAGCACACTAGAAGTTAATGTCACAGCATGCATGGCATTTGGAGTTAGATAGTACTAGATTCAAGACTTAGCACTTTGGGCCAACCCCGTGGCGCACTCGGGAGAGCAGTGACGCTCCCACCACGGGTTTGGGTCCTATATAGGAATGGCTGGTGCACTCACTGGCTGAGCGCGGTGCGGACGACACCAAGCCAAGGGTTGCAATCCCCTTAGCGGTCACGAAAAAGACAAAAAAAAAGACTTAGCACTTTGGGCCAGCCCGGTGGCGCACTCGGGAGAGCAGTGACGCTCCCACCACGGGTTTGGGTCCTATATAGGAATGGCTGGTGCACTCACTGGCTGAGCGCGGTGCGGACGACACCAAGCCAAGGGTTGCAATCCCCTTAGCGGTCACGAAAAAGACAAAAAAAAAGACTTAGCACTTTGACCTTTCACCTGTCTAACCTCAATGTGCTTATCTGTAAAGTGTGTATAGTAATAATAATAATAATAATAATAACAAAAAGTTTCTAGCCCAATTATGAGGCTTAAATGAGAATGCTTCCAAATCACTTAGCCCATAGGAAGTCCTAATTGCTGTTCTGGTGATGACTAAGGATGCCGCAATGCCTCAGTGATACTAGAAGCCTCACGATATTTTCCTGGTTAGTTCTGCTTTGGTATTTTATCATTGACTCAAATATTCACATTTGTGAAGCAAATTATATTATCTGAATTGATGCTTACAATAATCCCATGGTAGGGAGATGTATCTGATTTATTGCCATCCAACAAATCAAGGTGCTCCCTGTATGACACTGAAGTGTGAAGTTAAGATTCTTTATTGGGTGTTTTTTCTGCTGCCCCTCTTTATGCCCAGTGCCCATGCTGCAGGTGAAAATTGTCACAGAATGGAGACTGCTTAGGCTGAACTCTTCCAGCGACCGAAGCAGAAGCTCTTTGAGGAAGGTACCACATTTTTTAGACTTGGATGTCATCTGAGCACGTTTGGGAGATAGAGCAAATACAGTTGCCTCAGAAAGTCAATCAATACTTATCAGTGCTGGTTAAGAATTGATATTACCTATCCCTTGAATTGTATTTTTCTTCAAATTGTCCCACATTGTTCACAACACACAATTGTGGGGTGATCTTGTTTACATTTCCAATACCTAATTTGATCACTATGTTAGTCAATCCTATATGGGGAAGTTTGTATTAATACCTACTGACCCATAGGAAACACAAATCAACTAAAAGTCTAATTAAAAGGCAAGCTGCACATAGAGGTTTCCTCTGAAGAGTACAGTATGAAAAGAGGGAAAAAATAACTTTACAGTGGAGAAACCTAAAACACTTCCTCAAGGTCAACATCAAGGTCAAGGTAGACAGTGGTAAGTCATGTTGATCGTATGTACATTTGGTGTAATGTGATGAGGATGACATGTTACCTTCATGGTCTTCCTCTCCAAAACCAATAACTGCAGTCTAATTATGAGAAAAACAGCAGATAAATCCCAACCGAGGGACATTCTACAAAATCCCTGACCAGTACTCCTCAAAACTGTCAAGGCCATCAAAAACAAGGAAAGTCTTGAGAAACCGTCACAGCCAAGAGAAACCTAAGGAGACATAATGACTGTACTGTGGTATCCTGGATGGAATCCTGGACCAGAAAATGGATATTAGGTAAGAACTAAGGAAACTGGAATAAAGTATGGACTTCAATAATATATCAATATTGGTTAATTAGTGATGACAAATGTGCCATCGTAATGGAAAATATTAATAGAAGAGACTGTGTTTGGGATGTATGGGAACTCCTTGCACCATCTGCAATCTTTCTATAAATCTAAAACCATTCTAGAATTTAAAAATTATTAAAAATAAGCAATGTAGCCTAGAGGCTGGCTTGCTTCATCATTCATTCATTCACTTATTTATTTTTGAGAATGAAATCAAAAACTATAGTTGTGAATATAAAACTATTCAAGGAATAAAACATTTAAAATACAACTCTTGATTTATACTATTGACAATCATCCAAGGGAAAAAATGGGCACAAGGGGGAAGCAGAAAATGAAGAGATGTATGGTGACGGCAGGGGTAGGAGACTGAGACCAGTGCAGGGGCACAGAAGATAAGGGACCAGCAGAGACGAAGACCTGGTCATAGATGGCAAATCCAACGAGGCACAGAACGGAGGCTCAGATACCAATTCCAACATGTGAAAGAGAAACGTAAAAAACTGTAGAAAATGAGACTTGGTGGCAACACTATTTCCATCTTTGCCTACTCTGCTGCTCAAGCCCAGGCAGTATTGTTCTTCCATTTTGTTTAATTACAAGTGTTGCATAAAAATAGAACTGATTTTTTTTAATTTTAATTTTTTTTTTAATTTTTTTTTTTAATTTTTTTTATTTTTTTGTCTTTTGTCTGGGAGCGCCGCCGCACTTCCCAAGCGGCGCACTATCCAGTGCGCCACCGGGCCGGCCCAGTAGTTCAAAAGCTTTATTGGCCAAGAGGCTGAGGGTTGTTTGCCCAAGTGGCCAGAAGTTTTGTTATTTCTGCATCACATAAGCCCTTTAAAAATAATACTTTATGTAAAAATTTAAAAATTCATTTGAATAACCACTGCCTGCAATAACTTTATAACAAAAATGATAATAAACTGGAATCTCAGCTCTTGCCTAACAAAATTTATGGGAAATGAGAAATGAGCATGCTAGTGCTGCAAGAATAGCCTATTTAAAACCCAAGCTTATGCTGTAGTATTTTGAAGTCGGAAGGGACCTTAGCCATGATTTTCGGCTTGCAGTCTTGGTGGTGTCGGGCACAGATGCTACACTCCACTGCCATGTGCCTGAGTTTCTGGGCTCCTGAGTTCCTCTCACCTTTCATTTGGGAACAAAATACCATTGTGTTCATTGTCTGCCAGGGCCTGGGCATGACGGCCGGAGCTAAGTGAACAGATGAAACTGCCAGCGGATTTGCATTGGAATTTGTACTTATAGGCAGTGGTTTCATATATTAATCATTGAAAATGAGTCCTGCTTCTCTATGATGTGTGTTCTCTCAAAATATTTTGTATTTGAGTGCTTTCTTTCATGTATCATTTTTAGTTTACTGCACTTTCTAATTCCTTTTCTCTGTTCTTACTGAGAAAAGAGATGTGTGCCCTTCTACTACATTTCTATTAACTTTCACCTGCTGAATTATATTGTTGAGTGGAATCACTCTGGTTTTTTATTATTTTTGCAAATGCACTATGACTTCCTTTTCCTGTGGAGCAATTCCCAGCTGGACTCACAGCATCCATGCAGGGTTCACCTTATTGTTTCCTCTGGTTTTTGGATCCTGTGTTTTCTTTTGTTCTGTGCGTGTTTCATTCTTTGGTGTCTATTTTCAAGCAATCTAAAAAGTTTTTGGTTTTTTTTGCATGTTATTAAACAAGTCTTTGTTTTACCCATTCCTGACTGATAGTTTGGATGGATATAGAACTAAAGGTTTACAATAATATCCTTTCCTAACTTGTATGACACATTTCTGTTATTTCCTAGTAGTTAATTTTTTGATGATAAGTCTGATGCCAATATGATTCTTCTTGTTGCTTTGTAAATAAACTATTTTTTTTCTATATCTGTAATAGTGTTGAAGACGGTTTCTCTATCCTGGGATTCTGAAATCTCTTTCTATTTTTTCATTTTTCCTGCTTAGCATTCAATAGAATCTTTCAATCAGAAGGTTTGTGCTTTTTTGGTAATTTTAAATTACGTTTTGATTATTTTTTTTCTCTTCATTTTTTAAAAAGGTAGCTATTGAGCTTAATGGATTGATCCAATATTTGCTTATTTTCTCTCTCATATTTTTCTTTGGTTTATCTTTTAAAACTATTTTATAGATATTTCTTTGACTTTATACTCCAGTCCTCCTTTTATTTTGTAAAGTTCAGCCATGATGTTTTTAATTTCCAAGAACTCCAGGCTAAAACCAGGGGACTTTACCCTCACTTGGCCTTTGAATGTTCTTGCTTGTATTTTATGGATTCAATAAATTTAGGCTTTTTCTGGGGATACTGAGAGCTCTCTTCTGTTTCCCAATATTTCTTCCCCTTTGGGTTAAATGTTGTATTTGTTCATACTAGGTTTTCTCTTTCATGCTACTTGTTTTGTTCAATTACCCACTGATTCTTGGCTATTTGTACATATTTATAAATGAAAAAATGTGCCAGTGGGTCTAGTCAGCTGGCTTGAATTTCCTGTGATATTGAGCATTTCTATTTCTGTACACAGGTGTTTTAGTCCATTCAGCTTGCTATAACAAAATACTATAGACTGGGTAATTTATAAACAACAGAATTTATTGCTCACAGTTCTGGAGGCTGGGAAGTCCAAGATCAAGGCACTGACTGATTCAGTGTCTAGTGAGGACTCCCTGGTTCATAGATGGTGCCTTCTAGCTGTGTCCTTACCTGGTGGAAGTGGGGGGGGGAGAATAGGGTCCCTTAAGCCTCTCTGATAGGGCAGAGCCCCCATGACCTAATCGCCTTCCAAAGGCCCTACCTCAGTACTATTGCATCAGGGATTAGATTTTAATATATAAAGGCTGGGGGGACATAGACATTCAGATCGCAGCAACAGGCCAGTGTGACAAAAGATCAGCTTCTCTTTGGGGTATGCAGGCTTGAAGGTGGGCTGACATCCTCTCCTCTGTGTACCCCCATGCTGCAATGTGGGGACCTTTGCAATAGACACAGATCACACACTTTAGGAACCCTTATTCTCTCCTGGCCACTCATTCATTTGCTATTAGGGTAAAGTCCCTGGTTTTAGCCTGGAGGTACTGAACCCTGCTATCAGTGGCCTACAAGTTGAGCAGGCAAGTCCCAATGTTTGAGGGAGGGCACTGATCTCTCAATCCTTCCTCCCATGCCCCTTTTCCTCCTGTTCCTTTAGTTTCTCCCTCTCAGGAAAAATGGCTCTCACCCTCCTGCATTCTTCTCTTAGCTTGTTATGACAATGGCAACCTCCACTGAGGTTTTTTTTTCAATATGTAATCTAACCAGTTGAATTTCTGTCCTCTAGTTTATTATTTTTTAAGTTTGAATTATTATGCTGACTGCCTTACCATTCCATCCTTATCTGCTTCACATAGTCCTGGATTTATTTCCTTTATATATCTATTCTGTACTTTCTTTCTTTTTTTTTTTTTTTTTTTTTTTTTTTTTTTTTTTTTTTTT
>NW_007726524.1:604145-618704 GCF_000696425.1 Galeopterus variegatus | reverse complement strand
CTGGCAACGGATTGCAACCCTCAGTGTCGCGCCCGTACCGGACCGGGACCGGCAACGGGATCGCAACCCTCGGCATTGCGCCCGCACCTCGCTCAGCCAGTGAGCGGGAACCGGTCTGTATGTGGGATCTGAACCCTCGGCGGGAGCGCCGCCATGCTCCCAAGCGGCGCACTTCTCCAGTGTGCCACCAGGCCGGCCCCCTATTCTGTACTTTCAATAGGCATTTTTGAGGAAGAGAATATAGACGGGTGTGTGCAATCCACCATCTGGAACAAGGAACCCTTTTAATTCACTTTTCACAGTACAGTTAACACTAAAGCAAATGACTCTCCTTGGCCTATGCCTAAGAAAATGAAGCAATGGGTTCACTGGATACTTTAATCAACAGGATATCCTTATTGGACAGTGGCTCAAAGTGCAGGTTTAGTTCCAGGTCCATTGAGCCCTAAGCTGAGGGACCCGGGGCACACTTCTTAAAGGTTCTGCCTCCCTTTTTTCATCCTTGTGGTGGGGGATAATAGTCCATCCCTCAAGGGGTGATGTGAGGGTTGAAAGAAAGCCTAGTGCCTGGCACAAAGTAAACCCTCAACAAATGTTCACGCTTACATGTGTCTTCTCCAGTGGGGAGTTTTGCTGAAAATGTGCAGGGTCGTCTGATATAAAGGTTGTTGATATCTTTTATATTCTTCCAAAAAGAATTATACAACCTGATCTGAAAAATGGTATAATAGATGACTGACATCACAGGTTAAGCCAAGAACAAGATTGGGAGGAACCTCAGAACCTGTCAAAGGCAACCACCTTGTTTCACCTATGAGAAAACTATGGCCCAAAGGGTAAGGGTTGGTGGCATTGTGACAGAACTGTTATCCACATCCAAGTCTCTTGATTTTCTAGGGAAAGGGGAGAATCAGGAGACCTGGATTCTCCCAAGGCATCGAGTGTTTGCATAGTCATTGCAGCACTATTTACAATAGCCAAGGCAAACAGACATTGCTCAGACGGTACTGTCTACAGACGGTACTTCTCTTATCTCTGTCTTATGGAGAGAAAGCTTAGGCTTGGAGAGGTGAGTGTAGTGGAGAAGGCCCTTTTGTGGGTCTGGGTTCCAAAGTCAGCAAGAAAAGTGAAAACTCCATACAGTCTAGTCATCCTAAATTCCTTCAGTGAATTGCTACTTTGGAGAGCACCATACAGACCGTCCATAAACCCAACACATGTTTTCCCTCCCACCTTGGAATAGACCATTATTTCTTCAATAAAGATTCAGATCATGCAATCAACTTGCGATTAGCAGGCATGATGTGTGGACAACCTGAGATCTGAGCTGGGGGCAGCAGAGTCCGGCGTTCTATCTCCTTCGTCCTCTGGGACAATCGCTTCCTGAGTGAAATGGTGGGCAGCATCCCCTCCTATCTTTAGTTTCTCTTTCCCTTTCACAGATTCTTGGAGTTGAACTTTGAAGTTCAGCTAGCATAGGAGGCAGCCCCCGTGTTATACGAATGAGCAGCTGTTGGGTGGGAGAGTGAGCTCTGTGCACCTTACTCCAAGACCTGTCCTTTTCATGGGCTCCTCTGTATCGTTACACCAGGGCCAGGCTCATTTAGTTCAGTTTGACATTCAACACATGTGGCTTCTGGTATAAACCTCCAGACGTTTTATGGACCAATAATATCCAAAGTGTACGTGGGGTCTTGCTGCTTGGTAATTACCACTGGCCTCTTTCCTGGACCATTCTCCATAAAGAGGCCAGTTCTTTAGGGGCAGCTCCACCATCCCCTTTTCTCCAAGGCCGTAGGTAGAACAACCAAGTTCCTAATTAGCCATCCTGCACAGGGAAGCTTGGTGTCAGATTTTCAGGTCAGTGTTTGACGGAGGAGTAACCAGGGGATGTGATATATCAACTTTGATTAAAGAGCTATGATGAATCAAGGTAAGATTGACACTTAATTTCTTTCAGACTAAACTAATCTTGCAGACCAAACTTAAAGGTGAATTGTCTTCTTTTTGTGGAGCAGGGGGAGTTACTCATGGAAATGGTAAACCCTGGCAAAAATTTGCTACAATTTCTTTCTCAAATCACAGAATCACATACTGATTTGGTGGAGTTGCAAGGTCTCCCACTTTTCCCAACCAAACCTGTGATAATATTATCTCAGCACTTAAAAATACATTAAGTCTATTCATCACTGCTCGCAGCTAGGGAACCCCCATCCAAAAGGGACCATGATGGCTTTGTAAGTATCTCATTTACCGCCATGTGCACCTTACTCCTTATCCAGTGGAGAAATGATCCTTGGTGCTTAAAAAGAAAGAAAACAAAAAGACCTGCTAGATAGCAATGCATTCAGAAGAACAATGTGCTTTGAAAACTACCACAAAATGTGTGATTTTTTCCTATTTAAACCAACACCCCTCTTGGAAAAAAAAAAAAAAAAAGCAGAGGAAATCGCTTCAAGTAATAATTGTCTTTTCTTTGATTGTCAAAAGTGAAGTAAATAATAGGAAAACATAACCCACCAGTCGGCGAAGTTGAATACTGCTAATTATTCTTGGACACACACACACATACTGATGGGAAAATCTCTGAGGTGATGTGATTTCTAACAGCAGTGAATCTTCACTTGCTGGCCCCAACAGATGCAGGTCAGGGCTCGCTCTGTGGAGAGCAGATGTGTTCCCAGAGAAGTAGCAGCCTTCTATCAGTAGATGGGAGTAGAGCAACACGGATGGAACCTGGCCCTGCAGCCAATCCTGGAAGCTTGTCCCCAAACCTGTGTGCACATGCTTCACCCAGCTGCGATTGCAGGGAAGAAAGGAAAAACATACAGAAGTCGTGAATCAGATAACATGGGCTATCAAATCATTGTCACAATTAGGCATCTGAGATCACTGGCAAATTCAGGAAACTATTTCTTTGCTAAGTATACATTTTATTTTGCACTTCATTTATCTGGTTAGGAAGTGATAAACTTATTATTTTTAGTTTTATTTCTCACTATCCTATTATGGATTCTCTCTTTATTCCCTCTCTTGTCTTATTCTCTTTCTCTTTTCTATATATCTATAATTCCTTTTGTAGCTGTCATGTCCTTTTTAGAGTGGGGTGAAGCTTAACTACATACATTTATAAAAAGTTGTAAATGTTGTAGGGGAATGTATAATTATGCTACCTTTCCTCTAAAGTATGGAAGGAAAGGAAGTCATAGACTTTCTTGTATGACTTGTCTATTTTCTTTGGAAGAAAATCAGGTGCATTTAATGTATTGGTTTGGTAGCTAAAATATTTCCCAGCATAGATATTGCACAACAGAAGCAAGAATAGTATATGTAACAAAGTCAGATGTAGACGTTTGATCATGCTTCTCAGCTCCTGGCATATTCGTCAACATCAGAGAGTGAAAAGATTGATTGATTTTTCATTTACTTTCTTATCTGAATTCCCCACTCCACTGCCTCCTCCTACTCTTCCCTTACAATAACCATGTTAAGGTATTTTATACACACACACACACACATGCACACACACAGGAGGGTGCTTCAAAAGTTCCTGGAGAAACAGAATTAAAAGATAATATGAATCTTTCCATGAACTTTTTGAAATATCCTCCTGTATATCTGTTTATTAGCATGTGATGCCATAAAATATGCATTGTTTGTGGGCATTCTTTCTAATTTACATAAATGGTATTAGGCTCTTGACCCTATTGTATTTCATTTTTTCTTTTTCTACTCAGGACTGTGCTTTAAAGATCTATTCCTGTCTCTTGTGTACCTTCAGTCTCTTGCTTCAAGTGGCTGCAGTGTATTCTGTCTGGAACATGATGCTTTCTGACACCCCAGGAGCGGACACCTGGACTCCCTGCAGCTTTGCAGATCCCAGACAGTGCTGCAATGAACATGCTAAATCAGGGACACAGAGAACAAAGAAATTCTCTCCATTTATGTAGCTCTTCTTTTATATGCCTTGTTAGAGTTTAAAAAATGTTTCTGTTTTAAAAATGGAAATTTTGAGTTTCTTAATTCCCAGATATTTCATAATTTTTGTAGCTATTGTGACTTTTCCTTAAAATAGTATTTTCTAGTTATTCATTGCTTGTGTGGCAAAATGCTATTAATTTTTCTGTAAGTGATTTTGTATTTAGTGAACTTCCTGAACAATCTTAGTGATTCTAGCAGTGTATCTGCTGATTCTGTTATGTTTTATTGGTAAGAAACATGTTGCCTGCAAATAACCACAGTTTGCCTCCTTATCCTTTCACCTCTTATATAAATATCATTTCTTAAAACATGGGCCAGGACCTCCAGTACTATGTTAAGCAATAGGAGTAATGATAGTAATTCTTGTCTTATTTCCAGTGGAAAGAAAATGTCTCGTTCTTCCATTAATTATAATGTGTGCTATAGGTTTTTTATATATAATTTTGGTATATTTCAGGAAGTTCCTTTCTTTTCCTTAGTGCACTAAGATGTTTTTTTCTGTATCTTGTGGGATGATCACACCATTTTTCTCCTTTAGTCTAATGTGGTATATTACATTGATAGATTTCTCAGATGTTGACCTATCCTTCCTTTCCTGGGAGTGATATTGTTTTGATAATAGCAAAGCTAGAAGGCTCTGAAAAGAGGTCCTCAGCATTAAACTTCTTCAACATATTGTGCTAATATATTTTTCAAATTATACACACACACACACACACACACACACACACACACACACACACACACATATATATATGTATATGTCATATATATTTATGTCTTTATTATATTATGTTTTTTTAACCAACCTTATATTAGGCCCTGAACCAGATACTGAAGATATGCTTTTCACTTCACCAATATTGAGTCTTTTCAGTGAAAAATTTGATGCTAAAGTAGCCAGTGGTTTTCACCAGCAATCAAGTTCATGGCATGACCGATGGTCATTAACAAATGATGGAGAAACAACAAGGTGTCTGCTGACTTTTGTCTCATCACAAAAGGTTGATTGTCACTTCTGACTGCCATTTGGGGGCTCTTTGGCACACAGGTAGTAAGCACTGGATAAAAACACTGTGCACATGAATTGGGTGTCCATCCAGTTTCAGAACTGATAGTATGTAGATTTGCTTGTTTAATAAGAAGATTAAAAAAAATCTGGCTTTACTTGTTTATTGCTTAGTTACTTTGGTCATATTAACACAGTTATAAACCAAATAAATGTCACCTAATTGGATGTGCAAATGATCTGTCTGCACAATGAGCTCATTCCCTCGTCTCGTCTCCACTGCATTTGTATGCATTGAGTGTGTGCATGTGTGTGAACTTGCACCAAATCATACAGGCTTTATTTTCCTGCAGTGAGATCTCAATACCCCCAGAACAAAAAGAAAAATGGCTTCTTTATCATGATGGTCTGTGTAACATTCTCATGCAGTTTTCTGATAGCTTTATTTAACCTGTCATAAAAGTAGGTGGCAGGCATGAGGCTGTGCCTGTTAAAGGGGAGGTGTTAAAGGAGATTTTGCTGTGCAGTGGTGTATGTGTTGCACTCAGCAGGGGTCACTTTATCATATATAACTGTAATTTTTGCCTCTGTGTGTTTCCTACACCCAGCATTTCAGACATTGATTTTGTTTCAGCCACTCCCCCATGGTGAGGCTGCTAAGTATAGGTTGGACTTTGATCCTATGGGAAAATCTCTCTTGGTCCAGAATACTTTTAGGAATTAGCATCTCAATGAATATCATTTCAGATTTCCATATGAGCTGAACTAAACTACTGGATAAATTTGCCTTACGGATCTGTGCTCAGTCTTTCCTTTTCTCCTTTACAATAGCTGCAGCTTTGGGAAGATCCAACCAGGCCTGAAGGGAAAGGGTAAGGGGAATCAGGAAAAGGTCACCTGGTGACACAACCTTATACCTGAGTGTTAGAGGATGAACTAGGGTTGGTCTAATGAAGAAGGGGTCAAGGTGCTCCAGGCAAAGGGGATAGCAAGGTCAAAGTTTTAAAGCTGTGAGAGCAGGTGTGGGCCTTGAAACACCTTGAAAATAATAGAGCATGGAGAAGGACAGGAGGCAGATGAGGGTGGAAAGTGGGGCAGGCAGACCATGACTTTAATTTAAACTTTTATCCTTACTGCCTTA
Source organism: Galeopterus variegatus (assembly GCF_000696425.1). Classification (NCBI taxonomy): domain Eukaryota; kingdom Metazoa; phylum Chordata; class Mammalia; order Dermoptera; family Cynocephalidae; genus Galeopterus; species Galeopterus variegatus. Next base: position 612,573 of record NW_007726524.1, on the reverse strand, counting down.
GGAAGCCATGGCAGCGTTTCAAGACCGACTTTCCTATGCTCTTTTGCCCTTGTAGCTTTCTTGTCCTGTGTATCTGCCTGATTGGCTCCTCTCTTTATAACAAATTAGCATAAGGTTAATTTTTCCAGGAAAAAAAAATGCCTCTAAACTTGGGGCATTTTTGGTACTTTAGGTTAGAATATTTTCTTTCTCCATATCCTTTTCTTTAGGCACTTTATTGTAGTAGTAGCCTTAAATGAAACTAATGAAGAAATGAATGAATCTGTGATCCTCAGGTTAACAATTTTCTAAAGGCACAGAATTCTCTAAAATCCTCCTGCTGCTGGTTTTCAGTTGCATTCCTGAAACCAATGATCATGGTGGGTGATGGTGTCACTTTATGAAAGGGTAACTAGAAGAGTTTACTCTGAGGGGAAAGAGGATGTATTTTACCTTTGAGGTTTCTGCTAATTTAATTTTTCTACCCAAGCACTCAGACTCAAGGTGATGCGACCAACTTTCAGCCTGTCTGACTTTCTGTGGTTTACAGAGTGTGGTAATATAATGGCAAGAGCATTAGTTTACAAAGAACATTGGGTTCTTGGGAAAGAGAATAGAGAAAGGAAAATCAACATCTACTGAACACTTACTATGCGCCAGGTGCTCTCAGGGGTGCTTCCTACACATTTTCTCATTCAGTTGTTACTGCCATCTTGTGAGGAACATATTATCTTCCCTCACTTCTGGCAAGAAAACTGAGAGTTAAGGGACTTGCTTGAAGTTAAATAATGATGAAGGGTCACATAATCTGATTCAAAAGTACAAACTTTCTATCACACTAAGCTGAGTGATAGTGGTGTGATTTCCTCCCCCGCCCTTTTCTAATTTGTCCCTGTTGGGAAAATATAGGAAAATTGTCAGGGTCCCTCAGATGTTCAGAATCTTGCTGAGCATTTGATGTAAATATCCACATGCACCCAGGTGTTCCTTGGCTATTGACTAATGTCATTGCATATGTGCACCCAGGTGTGCTGAGTTATGGACTTGAATATAAAGGACTAACAGCTCTGATACACGGGGCCACTCCCTGCCCCTTGGGACTCTCTGGGAGGCCACTGGGGTGGCTGCTCCTAGCTCTGAATAAAGCCTATTAATTTTTTTACCCATGGCTCCCAGGATCTTTATCTACTACCTAGCTCATGGACCTGCCTGTGAGGGGTTTGTGACCTAGTCTGTACAATGGGCTTGAAGGGTCAGTGAACACCAAGCCCTAGCTTAACAGCACCAGACCAATTTTGAAACAGATACACATAGAAAAAAACATTAAATGCTCATTAAGGGCTAGGATCTTGTCTTATTCATCTTTGACTCCCTAGAGCCTAGCCTGGAACCTGTCACCTAGTGGCTGTGAATGTTTGTTGGATGTTTGAGAGGAAGAAGGAGAGAGAAAAGGAGGATGAGGAAAAACAGAGAGAGAGGAAAGAGCAGAAAGAAAAGGAGAAAAGGAGAGGAGACAAATTAAAAGTACAATATCAAAAGCAAGAGAGGGGATGTAATTAAAACAAAAAACACAGGCTATAAGAAGGCCACTGCTATTGAGCACACAGCTTGGTGAGGCACTTCTTGCTGGCTGGTGAAACTGAAATCAGATGTCATCCATGAGTGGAGACCGAGACACCAGTATTCCCACTTCTGAACAAGTAGGACTAGGAACAGAGGCTGGATTTACCTTCTCACCTAAAACAACTGACAAAAAACAAACAAACAAACAAAACCACACAGACAAAATATATGAAATAACAGTTTTCAAGATATTGGACATCAGGCAATAAAAGACGGTGGTTCCTGAGAGAAGGGAAATAAACTATGTGGATTGTGTGATTGTCCCCAGCTGACTGGCCTGAAGAGAGTTTCCAGGCTGTGGTGCAGGGAGGGGAAATCCAAATGGTGCCCAGAGGTCTCCCTGAGCTGAGGAGATGGAGATGTGAACCCAGAGAGGTAGTCATCTAGAGTTCACAGGGTAGAGTACCAGAGAGGAGAGAGAGAGAGAGCGCTTCAGAGAGAGAGAGAAAGAGAGAGAGAGAGAGAGAGAGAGAGAGAGAGCACAAGACTGAGAGAGAAAGTACTCTGGACATTTGAAGTGAGTCCTCTTGCATCTTCCGTTGTGATTAGTCAATATAAGTGCATGAGAAAAGTATCTGAGGCTTTGAACAGAGAGACCCAAAAGGATTAGAGAGAATAATTCCCAGTACTCCTACAGAGCCAAGAAAAGTTTTTGCTTACCACCAGGCAGAGTGGAAAACCTCATAATTCACTGGCATTATGTGCATTATTCAGAAGTGTTTTGTCTTACCAGTGGGGAAAAATTCAACCTAAACTAAACACTGTTATGAACTAAGAAAGCTGAAAGGGAAGACATGAAAGGATCAAACTATTTTTAAGTAACTTAATTGGATACCAGAACAGAGTTCCAGATTATTTACAAAAACCCCAAAATATCTAGTACTCAACATAGTAAAATTTATGTCTGACATCCACTAAAAATACCAGTCATGCAAAGAAGCAGGAAAATGTGACTCATAATAAGAGAAAAAAAAATCAATCGAAAAATCAACCAAAGCTGCTGCAGAAATAGCACAGATGATAGAGTTACTAGACAAGGATATTTAAACAGTTATTTTAACTATTTCCATATATTTAATAAATTAGAAAAAAAGACTGAACATATTAAGACAGAATATATAAAAAGACCTATAATGTTTGAAATGAAAAATATACTGGATGGGATAACCAACAGATTAGACAGCGGAGAAGAAAATATTTATTTGTGAAGTTGAAGACACAGCAATAGTAACTAACCAAAATGAAACAGAGAGAGAAAAACTACTTAAAAAGTTATTTAACTTTGGGACAACTTCGAGTGATATGATATACATGTAACTGGAGAGGAGAAAAGAGGGAAGACAGTAAAGATACTGGAAGAGAGAATGGTCTTAAGTTTTCCAAATGTGATGAAAACTGTAAACCCACAGACCTCAGAAAAGAATCTCAGGAAACTGTAGGCAGAGGAGCTATAAGGAAAATTATGCCAAAGTGCATCATAATCAAATTGTTCAAAATGTGATAAAGAGAAAATTCTAAAAGCAGCCAGATATAGAAGGCAAGATGGGTCCAGAGAAATAAAGAGTGACAGTAGATTTCTCATCAGAAACAATGCAAGTCAGAAGACAGTGGAAAACATTTTAAAAATACCAAAAGAGAAAACCTGTTGAGCCAGCAAAATATCTTTCAAAAATAAAGATAAAATGAGAAAAAGCTTTTTTTAGACATAGAAACACTGAAAGAATTAATCATAGCAGAGATTCATTACAAGAAATGTTAGAGAATATAATTCAGGAAGAAGAAAATAATACCTGATGGAAATCTGGATCTACACAAAGGAATGAAGAATCTCCAATGGTAACTATGTGAGTAAATACAAAATACTTTCTTTTTATTTTTTATTTCTGAAGAGGGAGTCCTGACCCCAGTGAATAGGCTTGGTGCCTTTGTCGAAGATCAAATGGCAGTGAGTGCGTGGGTTGATTTCTGGGTATTCTATTCTATTCCATTGATCAGTGTCTCTGTTTTTATACCAGTACCATGCTGTTTTGGTTATTGTGGCTTTGTAGTATAGTTTAAAGTCAGGTAGAGTAATACCTTCAGCTTTATTTTTTTTTGCTCAGCGTTGCTTTGGCTATTCTTGGTCTTTTGTTATTCCAGATAAATGACTGTATAGTTCTTTCCATTTCTGAGAGAAATGTCATTGGAATTTTGATGGGGATTGCATTGAATTTGTATATTACTTTGGGTAGTATAGTCATTTTCACTATATTGATTCTTCCAATCCAGGAGCATGGGATGTCTTTCCATCTTTTTGTATCCTCTCTAATTTCTCTCAGGAGTGGTTTGTAGTTCTCGTTATAGAGATTTTTCACATCCTTAGTTAGTTCAGTTCCTAGGTATTTTATTTTTTTGGTGGCTATTGTGAATGGGCAGGCTTTCTTGATTTCTCTTTCTGCTTGTTCACTATTGGTGAATAGAAATGCTACTGATTTTTGTGTGTTGATTTTGTATCCTGCTACTGTGCTGAACTCATTTATCACTTCTAAGAGTTTTTTTGTAGATGATTTGGGCTGTTCGATATATAGGATCATATCGTCTGCAAACAGGGACAGTTTGACTTCATCTTTTCCAATCTGGATGCCCTTTATTTCCTTCTCTTTTCTGATTGCTCTGGCTAATACTTCCAATACTGTGTTGAATAGGAGTGGTGAGAGTGGGCATCCTTGTCTGGTTCCTGTTTTTAAAGGAAAAGCTTTTAGTTTTTCCCCATTCAGGATGATATTGGCCGTGGGTTTATTGTATATGGCTTTAATTATGTTGAGATATTTTCCGTCTATACCTAATTTATAAAGGGTCTTTGTCATGAATGAGTGTTGGATTTTATCAAATGCTTTTTCGGCGTCAATAGAGATGATCATATGGTCCTTGTGTTTGATTTTGTTAATATGGTGGATCACATTTATTGATTTGCGTATGTTGAACCAACCTTGCTTCCCTGGGATGAATCCCACTTGATCGTGGTGAATGATCTTGCATATGTGTTGTTGTATTCTGTTTGCTAATATTTTATTGAGGATTTTTGCATCTATATTCATCAGGGATATTGGCCTGTAGTTTTCTTTCTTGGTTATATCTTTATCTGGTTTTGGTATCAGGATGATGTTTGCTTCGTAGAATGTGTTTGGAAGCTTTGCTTCTGTTTCAATCTTTTGGAATAGTTTGTAAAGAATTGGTGTCATTTCTTCTTTGAATGTTTGGTAAAATTCTGCTGTGAATCCATCTGGTCCCGGGCTTTTCTTTGTTGGGAGCTTTCTGATAACATCTTCAATCTCCTTTATTGTTATTGGCCTATTCAGGTTTTCTATATCTTCTTGGTTTAAAATACTTTCTGTTTTATTACTGAACTATCTTTAAAAGATATTTGACTGTTTAAAGAAAAAAAATAATATATTATGGGGTTTATAACATGTAGACGTAAAATGTATGATAATACAAATGGAGAAATGGAAGTATGCTACTGTTGTGATGTTATACTGTTAGTGAAGTAAAAGGATGGAAAAAGATACACTATGTAAACACTAATTTAAAAAAGAAGGTGTGGTGGCTATATTAGACAGTGTGTTTCAGACTGAAATCATATTATCAGAGATAAAGGTTGTTTCATAATGATAAAGTGGTTAATTCATCAAAAGGACTGTATTCCTAAATATCTATGTATCTGATATCAGAGCTTCAAAATACATGAAGACAAGGCCATCAGAGGGCTGCTTCCTTGGGTGGTGGGCAGAACTGCTGTCCTTGAACTGTACTCTGTGCAGCACACCTTAACCCTCTCTGAGGGTACTGTGAGAAGAATCTCTTTGAACCTTGCTGCTTTATTTCCTGTAAGGATGTTATTGTGAACTTTGTTCATTATTCAACACATCGTTGATCCTTTCAGAGAGAATCTGAAGAATAAGTTGTCTCTGATTTGGTATCAAGAAATCTATGAGCTTTTTATAATAGTAGTCAACATTTATTAAATAGCACTATTTATGTATTTAAATGAATCATCTTTAGTGCTTTGCAGCTATTATCTCATTTAATCCTCCCAAGTCTTGAGAGGTAGACGCCATCATTTTCCGTATGTGATGGATGGGGTATTTTTTGTTCTCCTTTTCGACACCATGATTCTTGTGAATTTTGAGGCTCACCCATTTCAAGTGTATAGGATTTTGTTGTGTATACTCTGCAAACTATACTCGCTCTTGGCCCCAACTTTTCTTATTCTTCCTTTACTTCACTGCTGCTATTCTCCAGACAGGTGGGCTGCTGGAGACATTGGTGGAGGGGAGGCCTCATTCACTGGGGGTCACTTGGACTTCCTGGATGGCAACTTTACCCATAATCTGAGTGCATGCAGGTCATCAAACTATTGCCACTGAGATAAATCAAGGTCAGCATGAGAGGGTCCAGGGCTCAAAGTTTGGGACCTGAAATTGCATGGGCTGTAGGCAAATTTTAAAAAGACGGTTTTTCTTGGCATGCATTTCCCCGAGTTCCCTCTTTTCCCATGGTTATTTGATATTTTGAACCTTGTTTATGGGGCAAGATAATAATATTTACTTAAATGTAAAGCTGTTTTCCAGCCAACCTGAGGCTTCAGACTTGCAATGAGGCATGTACTATACAGCAGGACCCTGAGATAAGGATGGGAACATAAACCAGAATAGTCTTGGCAAGAGTTTGCACCTGGCTCCTTGCACAGAGCCCCTGCAGCTCACATCGCCCCCAGTCCTGCTTTTCATTTCTCATCTTACATTCCCTCAGCTCCCTCTTTAAAAACCCCTCAGTAAATCTGAGTTTTGAGATGGCATTAGTCTGGCCACTCCTTCAGGTTTACTGGAGAAAGATGAATTTGCCTATCAGCTCTACTCAGGTCACTGGTATTCGCAAATAAAAGCTGACTTCCATTTTCACCAACATTTGAGTTTTGGGTGGTTTATTTTTGAAAGGTGGCAGGCAGCCGGACCTATGTGCCCAGTATCATTTTCTGTAGATACCTTATGGTAATTTCTCTTCTGGATGCAGCCTCCCAAGGAGCTTTCTATTTATTTATCCTCATTATCTTGTAAATTACAAATTACTTGGCATAACAAAAAAATTCCATACCAGTAGGAAGGATTCTTTATTACATTAGGAAAATCAGAAGTGGTGATCTACCAGTCCAGTGGGTAACATTGCCTGTGGATCAAGTTTGCTGAGAATTCTTTGTTTGGCTGACACAATGTTTAATTATTTCTTCATTTGAATGCTTCAAATACACCACATGCTCTGTGGTTTGCCACAAGCCCCACCACTCCCAATTGTAACAGACCTAACTATATTTGTTTATTTTTCCTAATTATACCCTGTAGATATTTGCCTTTGTTACTTCCGGGCAATGTCTTCCAGGAAATGGGACTAAGACAAATAAAATTATTGAAAAACTACAAAATTCTAAATGGAGGATTCAGCGATTTAATAGGTGTCTGTTGAATATCTACCATGTGTCAGGGTCTGTGTTGTAACTATAAGAGCATTTTGAGAAAAATCATGTAGTATGGTAGGTGAAATGAGCTACAAAAGTAGCACAGAGGAGGGGCTGTTAACACTTCATTGGACATCTAGAGAATGTCTCACAGAGGATGCTATGAGTTTGGGGCTTATTTTATACCTATGGCATGTTATAATGTATATTCTGCAGCTCATCCAGGGTTTTAAGAAGAAAAGTGACATAAGAAGGTAAAAAGTTAACAATGATAGCCATGGATAGAAGAATTAGAGAATGTCAAGGCTAATGACAGAGTTAGAGAGCTCTCCTAGAATATGGCAGAATGAAATGAAGATAGACGCTTTCTGGGGTGTGTGTGTGGGGTGTGGACATGAGCAAAAGCCTCCAGATTGTCAGGAACAGAGCAAGTGCGCAGGGCTGTGGAGAAAGTATCCTGTGGAATTGTTACGTTTGGAGAGCTGGGTTATAACCCTGAGTGGGGCTCAGGGTCTTGGGATCCACACAGGAGCTTGGAATCATTTTTCGTATTTCTTGCCCATGTCCAGTCTCTGGTAGTGCTGGCTCTTTCTTGCAGGCTCAAACTCCCAGAGTCCTCTCTGATTTTTCTATATCATCGTCTCTCATATTCACCATATTCAAGCCAATTCAAAGCCTATAGGCTCTACTTCCAAATTATACACAAAATCTGTCTTCTCTTCCCCATCTCCGCCACTATCACCATCATCAAGACCCGTTTCCATAGCAAGTTCCCTAAGGGCTGTCTCCGTGCTCCTTAAACTCCCTGGGCCATGTGCACAGGATATTCCATGCACACAGCACACTTATGAGTGAGGACATGCAGTATTTTTCCCTCTGTGCCTGACTTATTTCACTTAACATAATTTTCTGCAAAAGCTCATCCATGTTGCTGTGAATGGCAGAATTTCATTCTTGTTTATGGCAGAGTAGTATTCCATGGTGTATATATACTACAATATCCTTATCCAGTCATTCCTTGATGGACATTTAGGTTGGTTCTCTATCTTGGCCATTGTAAATAGAGCTGTGATGAACATGGGAGTGCAAGTATCCCTTTGACATGATGATTTCCACTCCTTTGGGTATATACCCAGCAGTGGGATTGCTGGATAGTATGGTGGTTCTATCCGTAGTTGCTTGAGAAAACTCCATACTGTTTTCCATAGTGATTGTACTAATTTACAGCCCCACCAACAGTGTAGTAGCATTGCTTTCTCTCCACATCTTCATTAGCATTTGTTATTCTCCCTTTTTTTTTTTTTTTTTTTTTTTTTTTTTTTTTTTTTTTTCTTT